>NW_027068117.1:0-269898 GCF_032884065.1 Artemia franciscana
GTGAAAGGTTTTCCACTCTCGTGAAAGGTTTCCACTCTCGTGAAAGGATTTCCACTCTCGTGAAAGGTTTCCCTCTCGTGAAAGGTTTCCACTCTCGTGAAAGGTTTTCCACTCCGTGAAAGGTTTTCCACTCCATGAAAGGTTTTCCACTCCGTGAAAGGTTTTCCACTCTCGTGAAAGGTTTCTCACTCTCGTGAAAGGTTTTCCACTCCGTGAAAGGTTTTCCACTCCGTGAAAGGTTTTCCCACTCCGTGAAAGGTTTTCCACTCCATGAAAGGTTTTCCCATCTCGTGAAAGGTTTTCCTCTCGTGAAAGGTTTTCCACTCCGTGAAAGGTTTTCCACTCCGTGAAAGGTTTCCCACTCTCGTGAAAGGTTTTCCACTCCTGAAAGGTTTTCCACTCCTTGAAATGTTTTCCACTCCGTGAAAGGTTTCCCACTCTCTTGAAAGGTTTCCCACTCTCGTGAAAGGTTTTCCACTCCGTGAAAGGTTTCCCACTCTGTGAAAGGTTTTCCACTCCTGAAAGGTTTCCCACTCTCGTGAAAGGTTTCCCACTCTCGTGAAAGGTTTTCCACTCTCGTGAAAGGTTTCCACTCTCGTGAAAGGTTTCCACTCTCGTGAAAGGTTTTCCACTCCGTGAAAGGTTTTCCACTCCATGAAAGGTTTTCCACTCTCGTGAAAGGTTTCCCACTCTCGTGAAAGGTTTTCCACTCTCGTGAAAGGTTTTCCACTCTCGTGAAAGGTTTTTCCCTCCGTGAAAGGTTTTCCACTCCGTGAAAGGTTTTCCACTCCATGAATGGTTTTCCACTCTCGTGAAAGGTTTTCCACTCCGTGAAAGGTTTTCCACTCTGTGAAAGGTTTTCCACTCCATGAAAGGTTTTCCACTCTCGTGAAAGGTTTTCCACTCCATGAAAGGTTTTCCACTCTCGTGAAAGGTTTTCCACTCCGTGAAAGGTTTTCCACTCTGTGAAAGGTTTTCCACTCCATGAAAGGTTTTCCACTCCGTGAAAGGTTTTCCACTCAATGAAAGGTTTTCCACTCTCGTGAAAGGTTTTCCACTCCATGAAAGGTTTTCCACTCTCGTGAAAGGTTTTCCACTCCGTGAAAGGTTTCCCACTCTGTGAAAGGTTTTCCACTCTCGTGAAAGGTTTTCCACTCCGTGAAAGGTTTTCCACTCTGAAAGGTTTTCCACTCTCGTGAAAGGTTTCCCACTCTCGTGAAAGGTTTTCCACTCCGTGAAAGCCGTGAAAGGTTTTCCACTCCGTGAAAGGTTTTTCACTCTCGTGAAAGGTTTTCCACTCTCGTGAAAGGTTTTCCACTCCGTGAAAGGTTTCCCACTCTCGTGAAAGGTTTCCCACTCTCGTAAAAGGTTTTCCACTCCGTGAAAGGTTTCCCAATCTGTGAAAGGTTTTCCACTCCATGAAAGGTTTCCCACTCTCGTGAAAGGTTTTCCACTTTCGTGAGAGGTTTTCCACTCTCGTGAAAGGTTTCCCACTCCGTGAAAGGTTTTTTACTCCATGAAAGGTTTCCCACTCTCGTGAAAGGTTTTCCACTCCGTGAAAGGTTTTCCACTCCTTGAAAGGTTTTCCATTCCATGAAAGGTTTCCCACTCTCGTGAAAGGGTTCCCACTCTCGTGAAAGGTTTCCCACTCTCGTGAAAGGTTTACCACTCTCGTGAAAGGTTTTCCACTCTCGTGAAAGGTTTCTCACACTCGTGAAAGGTTTTCCACTCCATGAAAGGTTTTCCACTCCATGAAAGGTTTTCCACTCCGTGAAATGTTTCTCACTCTGTGAAAGGTTTTCCACTCTCGTGATAGGTTTTCCATCCCCGTGAAAGGTTTCCCACTCTCGTGAAAGGTTTCCCACTCTCGTGAAAGGTTTTCCACTCTCGTAAAAGGTTTTCCACTCCGTGAAAGGTTTCCCACTCTGTGAAAGGTTTTCCACTCCTTGAAAGGTTTCCCACTCTCGTGAAAGGTTTCCCACTCTCGTAAAAGGTTTTCCACTCCGTGAAAGGTTTCCCTCTGTGAAAGGTTTTCCACTCCATGAAAGGTTTCCCACTCTCGTGAAAGGTTTTCCACTTTCGTGAGAGGTTTTCCACTCTCGTGAAAGGTTTCCCACTCTCGTGAAAGGTTCCCAACTCTCGTAAAAGGTTTTCCACTCCGTGAAAGGTTTCTCAATCTGTGAAAGGTTTTCCACTCCATGAAAGGTTTCCCACTCTCGTGAAAGGTTTTCCACTCTCGTGAAAGGTTTTCCACTCTCGTGAAAGGTTTCCCACTCCGTGAAAGGTTTTCCACTCCATGAAAGGTTTCCCACTCTCGTGAAAGGTTTTCCACTCCGTGAAAGGTTTTCCACTCCTGAAAGGTTTTCCACTCTCCATGAAAGGTTTCCCACTCTCGTGAAAGGTTTTCCCACTCTCGTGAAAGGTTTCCCACTCTCGTGAAAGGTTTCCACTCTCGTGAAAGGTTTTCCACTCTCGTGAAAGGTTTCTCACACTCGTGAAAGGTTTTCCACTCCATGAAAGGTTTTCCACTCCATGAAAGGTTTTCCACTCCATGAAAGGTTTTCCACTCCGTGAAAGGTTTTCCACTCTCGTGAAAAGTTTTCCACTCCGTGAAAGGTTTCCCACTCTCGTGAAAGGTTTCCCACTCTCGTGAAAGGTTTTCCACTCTCGTAAAGGTTTTCCACTCCGTGAAAGGTTTCCCACTCTGTGAAAGGTTTTCCACTCCTTGAAAGGTTTCCCACTCTCGTGAAAGGTTTCCCACTCTCGTGATAGTTTTCCCACTCTCATAAAAGGTTTCCCACTCTCGTGAAAGGTTTCCCACTCTCGTGAAAAGTTTTTTATTCCGCGAAAGGTTTTCCGGTTCCATGAAAGGTTTTCCACTCTCGTGAAAGGTTTCCCACTCTCGTGAAAGGTTTCCACTCTCGTGAAAGGTTTTCCACTCCGTGAAAGGTTTTCCACTCCCTGAAAGGTTTTCCACTCCGTGAAAGGTTTTCCACTCTCGTGAAAGGTTTCCCACTCTCGTGAAAGGTTTTCCACTCTAGTGAGAGGTTTTCCACTCTCGTGAAAGTTTTCCCACTCCGTGAAAGGTTTTCCACTCCATGAAAGGTTTCCCAGTCTCGTGAAAGGTTTTCCACTCTGTGAAAGGTTTTCCACTCCGTGAAAGGTTTTCCACTCCATGAAAGGTTTTCCACTCTCGTGAAAGGTTTCCACTCTGAAAGGTTTTCCACTCCGTGAAAGGTTTTCCACTCCGTGAAAGGTTTCCACTCTCGTGAAAGGTTTCCCACTCTCGTGAAAGGTTTTCCACTCCGTGAAAGGTTTTCCACTCTGTGAAAGGTTTTCCACTCCGTGAAAGGTTTCCACTCTCGTGAAAGGTTTCCCACTCTCGTGAAAGGTTTTCCACTCTCGTGAAAGGTTTCCCACTCTCGTGAAAGGTTTCCACTCTCGTGAAAGGTTTTCCACTCCGTGAAAGGTTTTCCACTCCGTGAAAGGTTTTCCACTCTCGTGAAAGGTTTCCCACTCTCGTGAAAGGTTTCCCACTCTCGTGAAAGGTTTTCCACTCTCGTGAAAGGTTTTCTCTCCGTGAAAGGTTTTCCACTCCGTGAAAGGTTTTCCACTCCGTGAAAGGTTTTCCACTCTCGTGAAAGGTTTTCCACTCCGTGAAAGGTTTTCCACTCTCGTGAAAGGTTTTCCACTCCGTGAAAGGTTTTCCACTCTCGTGAAAGGTTTTCCACTCTGTGAAAGGTTTTCCACTCTCGTGAAAGGTTTTCCACTCTCGTGAAAGGTTTTCCACTCTGTGAAAGGTTTTCCACTCCATGAAAGGTTTTCCACTCCGTGAAAGGTTTTCCACTCTGAAAGGTTTTCCACTCCGTGAAAGGTTTTCCACTCCGTGAAAGGTTTTCCACTCTCGTGAAAGGTTTTCCACTCTCGTGAAAGGTTTTCCACTCTGTGAAAGGTTTTCCACTCCGTGAAAGGTTTTCCACTCCGTGAAAGGTTTTCCACTCTGAAAGGTTTTCCACTCTCGTGAAAGGTTTCCCACTCTCGTGAAAGGTTTTCCACTCCGTGAAAGCCGTGAAAGGTTTTCCACTCCGTGAAAGGTTTTCCACTCTGTGAAAGGTTTTCCACTCCGTGAAAGGTTTTCCACTCCGTGAAAGGTTTCCCACTCTCGTGAAAGGTTTTCCACTCTCGTGAAAGGTTTTCCACTCCGTGAAAGGTTTCCCTCTGTGAAAGGTTTTCCACTCCATGAAAGGTTTCCCACTCTCGTGAAAGGTTTTCCACTCTCGTGAAAGGTTTTCCACTCTCGTGAAAGGTTTCCACTCCGTGAAAGGTTTTCCACTCCGTGAAAGGTTTCCCACTCTCGTGAAAGGTTTTCCACTCCGTGAAAGGTTTTCCACTCCTGAAAGGTTTTCCACTTCCATGAAAGGTTTCCCACTCTCGTGAAAGGTTTTCCCACTCTCGTGAAAGGTTTTCCCACTCTCGTGAAAGGTTTCCACTCTCGTGAAAGGTTTTCCACTCTCGTGAAAGGTTTCTCACACTCGTGAAAGGTTTTCCACTCCATGAAAGGTTTTCCACTCCATGAAAGGTTTTCCACTCCGTGAAAGGTTTTCCACTCCGTGAAAGGTTTTCCACTCTCGTGAAAGGTTTTCCAGCCCCGTGAAAGGTTTCCCACTCTCGTGAAAGGTTTCCCACTCTCGTGAAAGGTTTTCCACTCTCGTAAAAGGTTTTCCACTCCGTGAAAGGTTTCCCACTCTCGTGAAAGGTTTTCCAGCCCCGTGAAAGGTTTTCCACTCTCGTGAAAGGTTCCCAACTCTCGTAAAAGGTTTTCCACTCCGTGAAAGGTTTCCCAATCTGTGAAAGGTTTTCCACTCCATGAAAGGTTTCCCACTCTCGTGAAAGGTTTTCCACTTCGTGAGAGGTTTTCCACTCTCGTGAAAGGTTTCCCACTCTCGTGAAAGGTTTCCCACTCTCGTGAAAGGTTTTCCACTCCGTGAAAGGTTTTCCACTCTGTGAAAGGTTTTCCACTCCATGAAAGGTTTCCCACTCTCGTGAAAGGTTTCCCACTCTCGTGAAAGGTTTCCCACTCCTCGAAAGGTTTCCCACTCTCGTGAAAGGTTTTCCACTCCATGAAAGGTTTCCCACTCTCGTGAAAGGTTTTCCACTCCGTGAAAGGTTTTCCACTCCATGAAAGGTTTTCCACTCCATGAAAGGTTTCCCACTCTCGTGAAAGGTTTTCCACTCTCGTGAAAGGTTTCCCACTCTCGTGAAAGGTTTTCCACTCTCGTGAAAGGTTTTCCACTCTCGTGAAAGGTTTTCCACTCGTGAAAGGTTTTCCACTCCGTGAAAGGTTTTCCACTCCATGAAAGGTTTTCCACTCCGTGAAAGGTTTCCCACTCTCGTGAAAGGTTTTCCACTCTCGTGAAAGGTTTTCCACTCCGTGAAAGGTTTCCCACTCTCGTGAAAGGTTTCCACTCTCGTGAAAGGTTTTCCACTCTCGTGAAAGGTTTTCCACTCCGTGAAAGGTTTCCCACTCTGTGAAAGGTTTTCCACTCCTTGAAAGGTTTCCCACTCTCGTGAAAGGTTTCCCACTCTCGTGATAGTTTTCCCACTCTCATAAAAGGTTTCCCACTCTCGTGAAAGGTTTCCCACTCTCGTAAAAGGTTTTCCACTCCGAAAGGTTTTCCACTCCATGAAAGGTTTTCCACTCTCGTGAAAGGTTTTCCACTCTCGTGAAAGGTTTTCCCACTCTCGTGAAAGGTTTTCCACTCTCGTGAAAGGTTTTCCACTCCGTGAAAGGTTTTCCACTCTCGTGAAAGGTTTTCCACTCCGTGAAAGGTTTTCCACTCTCGTGAAAGGTTTTCCACTCCGTGAAAGGTTTTCCACTCCGTGAAAGGTTTTCCACTCTGAAAGGTTTTCCACTCTCGTGAAAGGTTTTCCACTCTCGTGAAAGGTTTTCCACTCTGTGAAAGGTTTTCCACTCCGTGAAAGGTTTCCACTCCGTGAAAGGTTTTCCACTCTGAAAGGTTTTCCACTCTCGTGAAAGGTTTTCCACTCCGTGAAAGGTTTTCCACTCCGTGAAAGGTTTTCCACTCTCGTGAAAGGTTTCCCACTCTGTGAAAGGTTTTCCACTCCTTGAAAGGTTTTCCACTCCGTGAAAGGTTTTCCACTCAATGAAAGGTTTTCCACTCTCGTGAAAGGTTTCCCACTCTCGTGAAAGGTTTTCCACTCCGTGAAAGCCGTGAAAGGTTTTCCACTCCGTGAAAGGTTTCTCACTCTGTGAAAGGTTTTCCACTCTCGTGATAGGTTTTCCAGCCCCGTGAAAGGTTTTCCACTCTCGTGAAAGGTTCCCAACTCTCGTAAAAGGTTTTCCACTCCGTGAAAGGTTTCCCACTCTGTGAAAGGTTTTCCACTCCATGAAAGGTTTCCCACTCTCGTGAAAGGTTTCCCACTCTGTGAAAGGTTTTCCACTCTCGTGAAAGGTTTTCCACTCTCGTGAAAGGTTTCCCACTCTCGTGAAAGGTTTCCCACTCTCGTGAAAGGTTTTCCACTCCGTGAAAGGTTTTCCACTCCATGAAAGGTTTTCCACTCTCGTGAAAGGTTTCCCACTCTCGTGAAAGGTTTCCACTCTCGTGAAAGGTTTTCCCACTCTCGTGAAAGGTTTTCCACTCCGTGAAAGGTTTTCCACTCCGTGAAAGGTTTTCCACTCTCGTGAAAGGTTTTCCACTCTCGTGAAAGGTTTCCCACTCTCGTGAAAGGTTTTCCACTCCGTGAAAGGTTTTCCACTCTGTGAAAGGTTTTCCACTCCGTGAAAGGTTTTCCACTCTCGTGAAAGGTTTCCCACTCTCGTGAAAGGTTTCCACTCTCGTGAAAGGTTTTCCACTCCGTGAAAGGTTTTCCACTCTGTGAAAGGTTTTCCACTCCATGAAAGGTTTTCCACTCTCGTGAAAGGTTTCCCACTCTCGTGAAAGGTTTTCCACTCTCGTGAAAGGTTTTCCACTCCGTGAAAGGTTTTCCACTCCGTGAAAGGTTTCCCACTCGTGAAAGGTTTTCCACTCTCGTGAAAGGTTTTCCACTCCGTGAAAGGTTTTCCACTCCGTGAAAGGTTTTCCACTCTCGTGAAAGGTTTTCCACTCCGTGAAAGGTTTCCCACTCTCGTGAAAGGTTTTCCACTCCATGAAAGGTTTTCCACTCTCGTGAAAGGTTTCCCACTCTCGTGAAAGGTTTTCCACTCCGTGAAAGGTTTTCCACTCTCGTGAAAGGTTTCCCACTCTCGTGAAAGGTTTCCCACTCTCGTGAAAGGTTTTCCACTCTCGTGAAAGGTTTTCCACTCTGTGAAAGGTTTCCCACTCTGTGAAAGGTTTTCCACTCTGTGAAAGGTTTTCCACTCCATGAAAGGTTTCCCACTCTCGTGAAAGGTTTCCCACTCTCGTGAAAGGTTTCCCACTCTCGTGAAAGGTTTTCAACTCCGTGAAAGGTTTCCACTCTGTGAAAGGTTTTCCACTCCATGAAAGGTTTTCCACTCTCGTGAAAGGTTTTCCACTTCGTGAAAGGTTTTCCACTCCGTGAAAGGTTTTCCACTCTGTGAAAGGTTTTCCACTCCATGAAAGGTTTTCCACTCTCGTGAAAGGTTTTCCCACTCTCGTGAAAGGTTTCCACTCTCGTGAAAGGTTTTCCACTCTCGTGAAAGGTTTTCCACTCCGTGAAAGGTTTCCACTCTGTGAAAGGTTTTCCACTCCGTGAAAGGTTTCCACTCTCGTGAAAGGTTTCCACTCTGTGAAAGGTTTTCCACTCCATGAAAGGTTTTCCACTCTCGTGAAAGGTTTCCCACTCTCGTGAAAGGTTTTCCACTCCGTGAAAGGTTTTCCACTCCATGAAAGGTTTTCCACTCCATGAAAGGTTTTCCACTCTCGTGAAAAGTTTCCCACTCTCGTGAAAGGTTTTCCACTCTCGTGAAAGGTTTCCACTCTCGTGAAAGGTTTTCCACTCTCGTGAAAGGTTTCCCTCTCGTGAAAGGTTTTCCACTCTCGTGAAAGGTTTTCCACTCCGTGAAAGGTTTTCCCACTCCTGAAAGGTTTTCCCTCCGTGAAAGGTTTCCCACTCTCGTGAAAGGTTTTCCACTCCGTGAAAGGTTTTCCACTCCGTGAAAGGTTTTCCACTCCATGAAAGGTTTTCCACTCTCGTGAAAGGTTTCCCACTCTCGTGAAAGGTTTTCCACTCTCGTGAAAGGTTTTCCACTCTCGTGAAAGGTTTCCCACTCCGTGAAAGGTTTTCCACTCCGTGAAAGGTTTTCCACTCTCGTGAAAGGTTTTCCACTCCGTGAAAGGTTTTCCACTCCATGAAAGGTTTCCCACTCTCGTGAAAGGTTTCCCACTCTCGTGAAAGGTTTTCCACTCCGTGAAAGGTTTTCCACTCCGTGAAAGGTTTTCCACTCCGTGAAAGGTTTTCCACTCTCGTGAAAGGTTTTCCACTCTCGTGAAAGGTTTTCCACTCCGTGAAAGGTTTTCCACTCTGTGAAAGGTTTTCCACTCTCGTGAAAGGTTTTCCACTCTCGTGAAAGGTTTCCCACTCTCGTGAAAGGTTTTCCACTCTCGTGAAAGGTTTCCACTCTCGTGAAAGGTTTTCCACTCTCGTGAAAGGTTTTCCACTCCGTGAAAGGTTTCCCACTCTGTGAAAGGTTTTCCACTCGTGAAAGGTTTCCACTCTCGTGAAAGGTTTTCCACTCTCGTGAAAGGTTTTCCACTCTCGTGAAAGGTTTCCACTCTCGTGAAAGGTTTTCCACTCCATGAAAGGTTTTCCACTCTCGTGAAAGGTTTTCCACTCTCGTGAAAGGTTTTCCACTCCATGAAAGGTTTTCCACTCCGTGAAAGGTTTTCCACTCTCGTGAAAGGTTTCCCACTCTCGTGAAAGGTTTCCCACTCTCGTGAAAGGTTTTCCACTCCGTGAAAGGTTTTCCACTCCGTGAAAGGTTTTCCACTCTGAAAGGTTTTCCACTCTCGTGAAAGGTTTCCACTCTCGTGAAAGGTTTTCCACTCTCGTGAAAGGTTTCTCACTCTCGTGAAAGGTTTTCCACTCCGTGAAAGGTTTCCCACTCTGTGAAAGGTTTTCCACTCCTTGAAAGGTTTCCCACTCTCGTGAAAGGTTTTCCACTCTGTGAAAGGTTTTCCACTCTCGTGAAAGGTTTTCCACTCTCATGAAAGGTTTCCCACTCTCGTGAAAGGTTTCCCACTCTCGTGAAAAGTTTTCCACTTCCGCGAAAGGTTTTCCACTCCACGAAAGGTTTTCCACTCTCGTGAAAGGTTTCCCACTCTCGTGAAAGGTTTCCCACACTCGTGAAAGGTTTCCCACTCTCGTGAAAGGTTTTTCACTCCGTGAAAGGTTTTCCACTCCGTGAAAGGTTTTCCACTCCATGAAAGGTTTTCCACTCTCGTGAAAGGTTTCCCACTCGTGAAAGGTTTTCCACTCCGTGAAAGGTTTTCCACTCTGTGAAAGGTTTTCCACTCCGTGAAAGGTTGTCCACTCTCGTGAAAGGTTTCCCACTCTCGTGAAAGGTTTCCCACTCTCGTGAAAGGTTTCCCACTCCGTGAAAGGTTTCCCACTCTGTGAAAGGTTTTCCACTCCATGAAAGGTTTTCCACTCTCGTGAAAGGTTTCCCACTCTCGTGAAAGGTTTCCCACTCTCGTGAAAGGTTTTCCACTCCGTGAAAGGTTTTCCACTCCGTGAAAGGTTTCCCACTCTCGTGAAAGGTTTTCCACTCTCGTGAAAGGTTTTTCACTCCGTGAAAGGTTTTCCACTCCGTGAAAGGTTTTCCACTCCATGAAAGGTTTTCCACTCCGTGAAAGGTTTCCCACTCTCGTGAAAGGTTTTCCACTCCATGAAAGGTTTTCCACTCTCGTGAAAGGTTTCCCACTCGTGAAAGGTTTTCCACTCCGTGAAAGGTTTTCCACTCTCGTGAAAGGTTTCCCACTCTCGTGAAAGGTTTCCCACTCTCGTGAAAGGTTTCCCTCCACTCTCATGAAAGGTTTTCCACTCTGTGAAAGGTTTCCCACTCTGTGAAAGGTTTCCAACTCTGTGAAAGGTTTTCCACTCCATGAAAGGTTTCCCACTCCGTGAAAGGTTTCCCACTCTTGTGAAAGGTTTCTCACTCTCGTGAAAGGTTTTCCACTCCGTGAAAGGTTTCCCACTCTGTGAAAGGTTTTCCACTCCATGAAAGGTTTTCCACTCTCGTGAAAGTTTTCCCACTCTCGTGAAAGGTTTTCCACTCCGTGAAAGGTTTTCCACTCTGTGAAAGGTTTTCCACTCCGTGATAGGTTTTCCACTCCGTGAAAGGTTTTCCACTCTCGTGAAAGGTTTCCCACTCTCGTGAAAGGTTTTCCACTCTCGTGAAAGGTTTTCCACTCCGTGAAAGGTTTCCCTCTCGTGAAAGGTTTTCCACTCCATGAAAGGTTTCCCACTCTTGTGAAAGGTTTCCCACTCTGTGAAAGGTTTTCCAATCCATGAAAGGTTTTCCACTGTCGTGAAAGGTTTCCCACTCTCGTGAAAGGTTTTCCACTCCGTAAAAGGTTTTCCACTCTGTGAAAGGTTTTCCACTCCATGAAAGGTTTTCCACTCTCGTGAAAGGTTTCCCACTCTCGTGAAAGGTTTCCCACTCTCGTGTAAGGTTCTCCATTCTCGTGAAAGATTTTCACTCTCGTGAAAGATTTCCTCTCTCGTGAAAGGTTTCCACTCTCGTGACAGGTTTTCCACTCCGTGAAATTTTCCCACTCCATGAAATGTTTCCCATCCCGTGAAAGCTTTCCCACTCTCGTGAAAGGTTTTCCACTCCATGAAAGGTTTTCCACTCCATGAAAGGTTTTCCACTCCATGAAAGGTTTTCCACTCTCGTGAAAGGTTTCCCGCTCTCGTGAAAGGTTTTCCACTCTCGTGAAAGGTTTTCCACTCTCGTGAAAGGTTTCCCACTCCGTGAAAGGTTTTCCACTCCATGAAAGGTTTCCCACTCTCGTGAAAGGTTTTCCACTCCGTGAAAGGTTTTCCACTCCATGAAAGGTTTCCCACTCTCGTGAAAGGTTTCCCACTCTCGTGGAAGGTTTTCCACTCCGTGAAAGGTTTTCCACTCCTTGAAAGGTTTTCCACTCCGTGAAAGGTTTCCACTCAATGAAAGGTTTTCCACTCTCGTGAAAGGTTTCCCACTCTCGTGAAAGGTTTTCCACTCCGTGAAAGGTTTTCCACTCCGTGAAAGGTTTTCCACTCTGTGAAAGGTTTTCCACTCTCGTGAAAGGTTTTCAACTCCATGAAAGGTTTTCCACTCTCGTGAAAGGTTTCCCACTCTCGTGAAAGGTTTCCCACTCTCGTGAAAGGTTTTCCACTCTCGTGAAAGGTTTTCCACTCCGTGAAAGGTTTCCCACTCTGTGAAAGGTTTTCCACTTCATGAAAGGTTTTCCACTCTCGTGAAAGGTTTCCCACTCTCGTGAAAGGTTTCCCACTCTCGTGAAAGGTTTCCCACTCTCGTGAAAGTTTTCCCACTCTCATAAAAGGTTTTCCACTCTCGTGAAAGGTTTCCCACTCTCGTAAAAAGTTTTTTATTCCGAGAAAGGTTTTCCACTCCATGAAAGGTTTTCCACTCTCGTGAAAGGTTTCCCACTCTCGTGAAAGGTTTCCCACTCTCGTGAAAGGTTTTCCACTCCGTGAAAGGTTTTCCACTCCGTGAAAGGTTTTCCACTCCATGAAAGGTTTTCCACTCTCGTGAAAGGTTTCCCACTCTCGTGAAAGGTTTTCCACTCCGTGAAAGGTTTCCCACTCTCGTGAAAGGTTTTCCACTCTCGTGAAAGGTTTTCCACTCCGTGAAAGGTTTCCCACTCTGTGAAATGTTTCCAACTCTGTGAAAGGTTTTCCACTCCATGAAAGGTTTCCCACTCTCGTGAAAGGTTTCCCACTCTCGTGAAAGGTTTTCCACTCCATGAAAGGTTTTCCACTCCGTGAAAGGTTTTCCACTCCATGAAAGGTTTTCCACTCTCGTGAAAGGTTTCCCACTCTCTTGAAAGGTTTCCCACTGTCGTGAAAGTTTTTCCACTCCGTGAAAGGTTTTCCACTCTCGTGAAAGGTTTTCCACTCCGTGAAAGGTTTCCCAGTCTTGAAAGGTTTTCCACTCTATGAAAGGTTTCCCACTCTTGTGAAAGGTTTCCCACTCTGTGAAAGGTTTCCCACTCTCGTGAAAGGTTTCCCACTCTCGTGAAAGGTTTTCCACTCCGTAAAAGGTTTTCCACTCCGTGAAAGGTTTTCCACTCCATGAAAGGTTTTCCACTCTCGTGAAAGGTTTTCCACTCCGTGAAAGGTTTTCCACTCCGTGAAAGGTTTCCCACTCTGTGAAAGGTTTTCTACTCCATGAAAGGTTTCCCACTCTCGTGAAAGGTTTCCCACTCTGTGAAAGGTTTTTCCACTCCATGAAAGGTTTTTCACTCTCGTGAAAGGTTTCCCACTATCGTGAAAGGTTTTCCACTCTCGTGAAAGGTTTTCCACTCCGTGAAAGGTTTCCCACTCTGTGAAAGGTTTTCCACTCCATGAAAGGTTTCCCACTCTCGTGAAAGGTTTTCCACTCTGTGAAAGGTTTTTCCACTCCATGAAAGGTTTCCCACTCTCGTGAAAGGTTTCCCACTCTCGTGAAAGGTTTTCCACTCCGTGAAAGGTTTTCCACTCCGTGAAAGGTTTTCCACTCAATGAAAGGTTTTCCACTCTCGTGAAAGGTTTCCCACTCTCGTGAAAGGTTTTCCACTCCGTGAAAGGTTTTCCACTCCGTGAAAGGTTTCTCACTCTGTGAAAGGTTTTCCAATCTCGTGATAGGTTTACCAGCCTCGTGAAAGGTTTCCCACTCTGTGAAAGGTTTTCCACTCCATGAAAGGTTTCCCACTCTCGTGAAAGGTTTCCCACTCTCGTGAAAGGTTTCCCACTCTCGTGAAAGTTTTTCCACTCTCGTGAAAGGTTTTCCACTCCGTGAACTCCACTTCGTAAAAGGTTTGCATTCTCGTGAAAGGGTTTCCAGCGTTTCAGCACAGATACATAATCGTTGCAGTTTTTGGTCGTTCCATCAGGTGATCTCCAAGTTACTGATTGTTGCTCGTTGTTTTTGAAAAGAGTGTTGGCCACTACCAGCTTATTGTCCGAGTAGCATTCCAAAAGATACTCATGTCTTCTGGTTCTGGTCCCATGTCGAAATTTTTCCATGACGTCTTTAATACCGTCGGATTTCGAGCCTATTACTGTATTAAAGTCTCCAATAATAAGAATTATATATTCTTTTGAAATAGAGTCCGTGAGACTTTGGAGTTGGCTGTAAAATTCGTCTGATTCGTCATCGCTATGAAAAGGATCTTACGCATAAGCTTGGATGATGTTCTTGTTCGTAGACGAACCTTCAAGTCGGATATTAATAATAAGTTCAGAGACTCTAGTTGTGAAGATAAGTAATTTTTTTTCTATCTTCAAAAGAACAAATCCTATTCCTTGGTCATAAATTCGATCGTGATGACCTGACAATTGTAGTGCTGTGTCCCCAGTCTTTTCAACACCAGTTAGTGGAAGATGAGTTTCTGGGAAAGTCTCCAAGAACATTTCAACTCCAATGATGTCCCATTTACACCTGTTGATTTCACGTACAAGTAGCCACCTTTTCCTTGGCAGTTGACTTTTAAAAGTGCTTGCATATGATTTTTCACGTGATCGGTCAGGCATACTTTTTGATTCTACTGACACACTCTTCAAGGTACAACTAATACATACAACAAATACTACTGATACAACTAAAACAAAAAATAGCATATTAAATAGTGTAAATCGGTCAGATGCCTTGGTTGTCGGTTCAATTTTAGAAATGTATGAAACGAGCTCTTCCTCGTTTTTTTTTATGGTTGACTCGTGTGTTTCAACTGATATAGGGTCAGGTACACTCGATGTTGCAAATTCATAATTTTGTTGGGCAGATTTGGTTTCTTCCTCATTCTTTTTTATGGTAAACTTGTTTTCTTCAACCGATTTAGGGTTAGGAACATTCAATGATGGCAAAACACATGTGCATGAAACGAGCTCTTCCTCGTTTTTTTTTATGGTTGACTCGTGTGTTTCAACTTATAGGGTCAGGTACACTCGATGTTGCAAATTCATAATTTTGTTGGGCAGATTTGGTTTCTTCCTCATTCTTTTTTATGGTAAACTTGTTTTCTTCAACCGATTTAGGGTTAGGAACATTCAATGATGGCAAAACACATGTGCCCAAGTCTTCATTTGATTGGACACATGTGTTATTTTCCTTATTTATACTATTTTTGTCATAGTTTTCGTAAGATTTACGAAGCTTAGTCAACACTTTCATTCTTATTATTTCAATATAGTCATCTTTGCAATCATATTTCAAATTGATAGGATACTTTATAATGTCAATTAATTCTTCACCTTTTTCTAGTCTAGTAATATTGCGACCATGAGTCAGCAAATAATCTAAGACCATTAGTGCCTTATAGACATGGCACCAATATTTTTTTTCCAGTATTCTTTTCTGGATAACTTCCAATATTCCATCCCAATAACAATCACCATAATGACTGGCCAGTTCAGCCATAATTTCAACTGAAGGAGAACTGTTGTCGTTGCATGTAGCTTTCCTTGTCAATTTTACTGCACTATTATAGTCTATGGGACTAAAGTCGATTCCATTTTTTTGTCTTCTGAACATATCTTTGAATGGTTTGAACATATCTTTGAATGATATTTTTCTTTTATAATCTTCTTGAAGATATTGAGTTACCATATCTACTTGGCTCCGGGTATTGTACATTGAGTCTCTCGGCTTGGAGGTCACTTCATCAGATAATTTGCCAAAGTATGGCACAATAGAATTATCCTCAAAAGAGTTGTTTTCGGCAACACATGTGCCCAAGTTGTCATTTAACTGGGCACATGTTTTATCTTCCTTATTCTTTTTTATGGTTGACTTATTCCTGACCCTATCTTCAAAACAGTCAAACGCATAAGATTTTTCTATATTAACACCTGTGCCCAAGTAGTCATGAAGGTTAATCAATACTTTCATTCTTATTATTTCAATATAATTATCTTTATAATTATGTTTTACCACTATAGTTTCTTTTACTATGTCAATTAAATCCTCCTGTAGTAATAGTTTGCTACCATGAATAATGAGGTAATTCAAAACTATTAATGCCTTATAGACATGGAGCCAATGTTTTTTTTTCAATATTCTTTTCTTGATGATATCCAATATTTGATGACAATAAATATTCTCATAGGTGTATGTGGCCAGTTCAGCCATAATTTCAACTTTGGGGTATATTATGTCGTTGCATGTAGCTTTCCTTGTCAGTTTTTCTACACTATTATAGTGCAGGAGCTTATTTTCCATTCTTCCTTTTTGTCTTCTGAACGTATCTTTGAATTGTATTTTTCTTGAAAAATATTCTTTTTGAAGATATTCAGTTGCCATATCTACATGGCTCTTGCTATGGTATTGTATTTTTCTTGAAAAATATTCTTTTTGAAGATATTCAGTTGCCATATTTACATGGCTCTTGCTATGGTATATCAAGTCTCTCAGCTTGGAGAGACTTTCATCAGCTTGGAGTTCATCAGAAAATTTGCCAAAGTATTTGTGAATATTTTCATGGGTTTCATTTGCTGCAATAAAATCTCCTTTATCAATTTGTATATCAAATAATTTAAGTTGACATGAAATAGCCTCTGGACTATTTACATGCATGTAGTAGTTGCAGGCTTGCTTGAAGTATTCTACTGCTTCATTATAATTGCCAAGTCTTTTCTGAAGATTAGCAATTTTTTCGCAGTATTTTCCGGTTTCAACCCAATTCTCTAATTGAGTCGCAAAAAAGTTGGCAGTTCTTTTGTGATAAAACACTGCTTTCTTTATGTTGGATTCACTTTTCCTTTTGTTTATCAAATAATTATCGCCTTTTTTTGATATAACTTTGATAAATATTAGCTCCTTAACTATTTTATGCATGGCGCTATTTCAAATGCCCCTACCTGTTTTAGCTTGTAATGATTCACTTTGAAGCGAATGGAAAACCAAACTAATTAAAAACTTTCAGGTTTTTTTCTGGTTTAAAGTAAAAACTTAATTTTTTTTTGCACACACACTATAAATATTTTTGCAGTTTTTAGTTAAACAGAATTATTTTCCTGAAAATTTTTAGAATTATTTCTAGTTTTAGTTGGGCAAAACAGATTTTTTTGCGTCAAGTAGTTAGAACCTAACAAGAAACAAAACTGATTTTTAAGTCTTTAGGTACTTTTATCCTTTTAATTAAAAAATTAAAACAATTTCTGAGACATCAACAATATCTTGGCAGTTTGCTGCTAAATGAGATTATTTTATTTAAAACTGGCCTAGTTGATGGGGGCGCTTCACCCAACCCCGAGAACCCCTCCCGTGCATAAGTCCTTAGGCAGCATATTAGTTACGCGCCATTGTAGTTGTGTCCCTGAGGATATCTATATATATATATATATATATATATATATATATATATATATATATATATATATATATATATATATATATATATATATATAAATAAGTTGTTTGTTTGTGTGTTGACTAACGTCATGTTTGTATGTCAACTGACGTCATGTTGGTCGACTGACGTCAATATAAGGATTGAGCATCATGCAGTCATGAAGTTGTTTGTTCACTGACGTCATGTTTGTCGACTGGAACACAGCTACAACGGGGGCGCAAAGCGCCCCCACCAACTAGGGGTTGGGGTGGTGGGAAGCGCCACCCCAACAGCTAGTATATAAAAATAAGTTGTTTGTGTGTTGTGTGTTGACTGACGTCGTTATAAAGATCGAGCATTATGCCATCATGAATTTGTTTGTCGACTCGTGTCATTTTTGTTATGACGTCAAAGGCTTTGTATATGACGTCATTATAAGTCTATAAGAAGGTGTTTCAAAGAGAAATTTTTAAAATGACAGAAGAACCTACAATGGCAACAGCCGAGGAAGCTGCTCAAAGACTATACCAAAAGGCTTGCGGCTAATAGAAAAAGTATGAAAAGAAAGCTTGCTGAGGAATCCCAACAACAGCGTGGAAACAGGCTTGTGGCTAATAGAGAAAGTATGAAAAGAAAGCGTGCCGAGGAATCACATCAACAGCGTGAAAACAGGCTTGCGGGTAATAGAGAAAGTACGAAAAGGAAGTGTGCCGAAGAATCACAACAACAGCGTGAAAACAGGCTTGCATCTCAAAGAGAAATCACCTAAAGAAAGTGTGCCGAGGAATCACAAGAGCAACCTGAAAATTTTCGCCTGGCATTCAGGTACAACCCAGTCGATGATTATAGCTTGATCAGATGTGTTCAAATCAGGACTATGTCTAAAATTTGTCCCTATTGCAAGGTCTGTGTTGTCCCATTGTCATAGATTAGCTGTCCCATTGTCTGAGATTATAAATATATTGTCCGGCTTACCGACCCTTGAACATGCAACATACAATTGTCTATAGGAAAAACAATCCGTATTAAGATCTATACCGTATTTTTCTAATGATTGCCCTTGAGCATTGTTGATGGTGATTGCAAATGCTAATTGAACTGGGAGTTGCAATTTTTTAAATTGAAAAGGCAGATCTGTTGGAATCATGGAAATGTGAGGAATAAGAGCAACCTCACCAACGGAAGGCCCTGTCAAGATTGTTACCTCTAATGTTTTTTCTTCACCAACCTTGACATTTGATCAATTTTATCATTTTCAAGTTTATTTAACTTCTCTGTGTGTTTTTCTCTCTCTCTTTCTCTTTCTCTCATAAAATTCCTGCCTCCTCTTTCTCTCTCTCTCTCTCTCTCACTCACTCTCTCTGTCTCTCTCTCTCTCTCAATCTCTCTGTCTCTCTCTCTCCCTCTCTCTCTGTCTCCCTCTCTCTCTCTCTCTTTCTCTTTTGGTCTTTCGTGAAAGGTTTCCCACTATCATGAAAGGTTTCCCACTCTCGTGAAAGGTTTCCCACTCTCGTAAAAGGTTTCCCACTCTCGTGAAAGGTTTCCCACTCCGTGAAAGGTTTTTCACTCTCGTGGAAGATTTCCAACTCTCTTGAAAAGTTTCCCAGTCTTGTGAAAGGTTTCTTACTTTCGTGAAAGGTTTCCCACTCTCGTGAAAGGTTTCCCACTCTCATGAAAAGTTTCCCACTCTCGTGAAAGGTTTCCCACTCTCGTAAAAGGTTTTCCAGTCTCGTGAAAGGTTTCCCACTCTCTTGAAAGGTTTCCCACTCCGTAAAAGGTTTCCCACTCCGTGAAAGGTTTTCCAATCTCGTGAAAGGTTTCCCACTCTCCTGAAAGGTTTCCAACTCTCGTGAAAGGTTTTCCACTCTCGTGAAAGGTTTCTTACTTTCGTGAAAGGTTTCCCACTCTCGTGAAAGGTTTCCCACTCTCGTGAGAGGTTTTCCACTCTCGTGAAAGGCTTCTGACTCTCGTGAAAAGTTTTCCACTCTTGTGAAAGGCTTCTGACTCTCGTGAAAAGTTTCCCACTCTTGTGAAAGGTTTCCCACTCTCGTGAAAAGTTTCCCACTCCGTGAAAGGTTTCCCACTCCGTGAAAGGTTTTCCACTCACGTAAAAGGTTTCATTTAGAAACATGAGCTATATTTTCTGATTTGTGATAAAAAAACGCTTAGATTCTGACGTAGTTCCAGTAAGCAAAGTCTTCAATGGCTCTGGGGGTGCAGCCATTTGAGGAAGTTTAATTTTTCCTGAGGCGCAACACATTCTAATTGTTTCACCATTAAATTTCAAGGCCTTGTAGTAGGGACAAATTTTAGACATAGTCCCGATTTGAACACATCTACTATAATCATCGACTGGGTTGTACCTGAATGCCATGTGATAATTTTCACGTTGCTCTTGTGATTCCTCGGCACACCTTCTTTTTTCACTTTCTCTTTTAGCAAGCAAGTCTGGTTTCGTGTTGCTCTGGTAGTTCCTTGACATGCCTTTATTGACGGAAATTGCACATTCCTAATCTGGCATTATCTCTTTAAGCCGTAAGCCTGTTTTCACGTAGCTTTTGTGACTCCTCGGCAAGCTTTCTGTTCTTGCTTTCTCTATCAGCCGCAAGCCTGTGTTCTTGCTATTCTTGTGATTCCTCTGCACACTTTCTTTTCTTACTTTTTCTATGAACAGCAAGTTTTTGGCATAGAATCTTTGAGCAGCTTCCTCGGCTGTTGCCATTGTAGGTTCTTCAGTCATTTTACAGTTAAACATTTTTTCGGTCCACGATCTTCTTACAATTAAAAATTTGTCTTTGAACGAATTTCTTAAATGCCTTTAATTACGTCATCGTCATAACAAAAATGTCAACAACTAACTTCATGACGACATGACGACATGATGATATGATGTCACTCGACAGACATAACACACATATAGCTTATTTTTAGGTATATAGATATATATATAATTAAACCAAGATCTTGAATTTTCTATTTCTAACTACCCTCAAAATGAAATAAAAACAATAAATACCTCATCTTTCCAGACTCCCCAGCCCACCAAAAAACAGCAAATTTCCAAATTTTATTACGTTTTATTCAACAGGGGAAATGGAACCAATTCCCCCAAACACGCTATACGAAAAAAGCGTGCAGATGAATGCAAAAGAACTTACACATACGTATACTAATATACATCCTAGAAGATGCATTAAGATGCATAAGAAAGGGCCCGAAGCCGAATCTGACAATTACCACCTAATGAACCTGACAAGCCAACCTGCCAAAGTGTTCACCAGCATACTACTGGATAAAATAAAAGCATTAACCAGTGACATCATCCCAGAGTATCTGGCCGGCTTCTGAGCGAACCGCTCGACGATAGACCAGACTTTTATCATCCGTCAAGCAAAGGAAAAATACCTTGAATACGATCAGGACCTCTATCAACCCTTCATTGACTTCAACTCAACAACACTTATTCAACTCGACAGCGGGGAAAATGGGACCAATTTCCCCCAAGCACGCCATACAAAAAAGTGTAAAGATGTATGTACAAGAACATACACATACGTTTACTGATATGCACCCTGAAAGATGCATTGAGATAATATTGATATACCACTATGTCAAAATGTTTACGATTCTATGCTGTCTAAAATCAAACTTACTTTTCACCTTCTTTTTACAACGCTGAAGCGCAGCAGCCTTAATTGAGATTGCTATCTTACTGAGATTTCTCATTCGATTAAAGTTGCCGCATCAGTGGCAGTACCATCTGAGAGAATTATGGTTGGTACATGGAAAGGTTTTCCACTCTCGTGAAAGGTTTCCCACTCTCGTGAAAGTTTTTTCACTCCGTGAAAGATTTTCCACTCCGTGAAAGGTTTTCCACTCCATGAAAGGTTTTTCACTCTCGTGAAAGGTTTCCCACTCTCGTGAAACATTTTCTATTCCGTGAAAGGTTTCCCACTCTGTGAAAGGTTTTCCACTCCATGAAAGGTTTTCCACTCTCGTGAAAGGTTTCCCACTCTCGTGAAAGGTTTCCCACCCTCGTGAAAGGTTTCCCACTCTTGTGAAAGGTTTCCCAATCCATGAAAGGTTTTCCAATCCATGAAAGGTTTCCCACTCTCGTGAAAGGTTTCCCACTCTCGTGAAAGGTTTTCCACTCCGCAAAAGGTTTTCCACTCCGTGAAAGGTTTTCCACTCCGTGAAAGGTTTTTCACTCTCGTGAAAGGTTTCCCACTCTCGTGAAAGGTTTCCCACTCTCGTGTAAGGTTCTCCATTCTCGTGAAAGATTTCCTCTCTCGTGAAAAGTTTCCACTCTCGTGAAAGGTTTTCCACTCCTTGAAAGATTTTCCACTCTCGTGAAAGGTTTCCCACTCTCGTGAAAGGTTTTCCACTCTCGTAAAAGGTTTTCCACTCCGTGAAAGGTTTCCCACTCTGTGAAAGGTTTTCCACTCCATGAAAGGTTTCCCACTCTCGTGAAAGGTTTCCCACTCTCGTGAAAGGTTTCCCACTCTCGTGAAAGTTTTCCCACTCTCATAAAAGGTTTCCCACTCTCGTGAAAGGTTTCCCACTCTCGTGAAAGGTTTCCCACTCTCGTGAAAGGTTTCCCACTCTCGTGAAAGGTTTCCCACTCTCGTGAAAGGTTTTCCACTCCATGAAAGGTTTTCCACTCTCGTGAAAGGTTTCCCACTCTCGTGAAAAGTTTTCCACTCCGTGAAAGGTTTCCCACTCTGTGAAAGGTTTTCCACTCCATGAAAAGGTTTTCCACTCTCGTGAAAGGTTTCCCACTCTCGTGAAAGGTTTCCCACTCTCGTGAAAGGTTTCCCACTCTGTGAAAGGTTTCCAGCTCTGTGAAATGTTTTCCACTCCATGAAAGGTTTCCCACTCTCGTGAAAGGTTTCCCACTCTCGTGAAAGGTTTTTCACTCCATGAAAGGTTTTCCACTCCGTGAAAGGTTTTCCACTCCATGAAAGGTTTTCCACTCTCGTGAAAGGTTTCCCACTCTCGTGAATGGTTTCCCACTGTCGTGAAAGGTTTTCCACTCCGTGAAAGGTTTCCCAGTCTGTGAAAGGTTTTCCACTCCATGATAGGTTTTTCACTCTCGTGAAATGTTTCCCACTCTCGTGAAAGGTTTTCCACTCTCGTGAAAGGTTTTCCATTCTCGTGAAAGGTTTTCCATTCCGTGAAAGGTTTCCCAGTCTGTGAAAGGTTTTCCACTCTATGAAAGGTTTCCCACTCCTGTGAAAGGTTTCCCACTCTGTGAAAGGTTTTCCACTCCATGAAAGGTTTCCCACTCTCGTGAAAGGTTTCCCACTCTCGTGAAAGGTTTTCCACTCCATGAAAGGTTTTCCACTATCGTGAAAGGTTTCCCACTCTCGTGAAAGGTTTCTCACTCTCGTGTAAGGTCCTCCGTTCTCGTGAATCTCGTGAAAGATTTCTTCTCTCGTGAAAGGTTTCCACTCTCGTGAATGGTTTCCCACTGTCGTGAAAGGTATTCCACTCCGTGAAAGGTTTCCCAGTCTGTGAAAGGTTTTCCACTCCATGATAGGTTTTTCACTCTCGTGAAATGTTTCCCACTCTCGTGAAAGGTTTTCCACTCTCGTGAAAGGTTTTCCATTCTCGTGAAAGGTTTTCCATTCCGTGAAAGGTTTCCCAGTCTGTGAAAGGTTTTCCACTCTATGAAAGGTTTCCCACTCCTGTGAAAGGTTTCCCACTCTGTGAAAGGTTTTCGACTCCATGAAAGGTTTCCCACTCTCGTGAAAGGTTTCCCACTCTCGTGAAAGGTTTTCCACTCCGTGAAAGGTTTTCCACTATCGTGAAAGGTTTCCCACTCTCGTGAAAGGTTTCTCACTCTCGTGTAAGGTCCTCCGTTCTCGTGAATCTCGTGAAAGATTTCTTCTCTCGTGAAAGGTTTCCACTCTCGTGAATGGTTTCCCACTGTCGTGAAAGGTTTTCCACTCCGTGAAAGGTTTCCCAGTCTGTGAAAGGTTTTCCACTCCATGATAGGTTTTTCACTCTCGTGAAATGTTTCCCACTCTCGTGAAAGGTTTTCCACTCTCGTGAAAGGTTTTCCATTCTCGTGAAAGGTTTTCCATTCCGTGAAAGGTTTCCCAGTCTGTGAAAGGTTTTCCACTCTATGAAAGGTTTCCCACTCCTGTGAAAGGTTTCCCACTCTGTGAAAGGTTTTCCACTCCATGAAAGGTTTCCCACTCTCGTGAAAGGTTTCCCACTCTCGTGAAAGGTTTTCCACTCCGTAAAAGGTTTTCCACTCCGTGAAAGGTTTTCCACTCTCGTGAAAGGTTTCCCACTCTCGTGAAAGGTTTCTCACTCTCGTGTAAGGTCCTCCGTTCTCGTGAATCTCGTGAAAGATTTCTTCTCTCGTGAAAGGTTTCCACTCTCGTGACAGGTTTTCCACTCCGTGAGAGGTTTCCCACTCCGTGAAACGTTTCCCACTCCGTGAAAGCTTTCCCACTCCGTGAAAGCTTTCCCACTCTCGTGAAAGGTTTTCCACTCCGTGAGAGGTTTCCCACTCCGTGAAACGTTTCCCACTCCGTGAAAGCTTTCCCACTCCGTGAAAGCTTTCCCACTCTCGTGAAAGGTTTTCCACTCCATGAAAGGTTTTCCACTCCATGAAAGGTTTTCCACTCCATGAAAGTTTTCCCACTCTCGTGAAAGGTTTTCCACTCTCGTGAGAGGTTTTCCACTCTCGTGAAAGGTTTCCCACTCCGTGAAAGGTTTTTCACTCCATGAAAGGTTTCCCACTCTCGTGAAAGGTTTTCTACTCCGTGAAAGGTTTTCCAATCCGTGAAAGATTTTCCACTCCATGAAAGGTTTCCTACTCTCGTGAAAGGTTTCCCACTCTCGTGAAAGGTTTCCCACTCTCGTGAAAGGTTTCCCACTCTCGTGAAAGGTTTTCCACTCTCGTTGAAGGTTTCCCACACTTGTGAAAGGTTTTCCACTCCATGAAAGGTTTTTCACTCCATGAAAGGTTTTCCACTCCATGAAAGGTTTTCCACTCTCGTGAAAAGTTTCCCACTCTCGTGAAAGGTTTCCCATTCTCGTGAAAGGTTTCCCACTCTCGTGAAAGGTTTTCCACTCTCGTGAAAGGTTTTCCACTCTCGTGAAAGGTTCCCCACTCCGTGAAAGGTTTTTCACTCCATGAAAAGTTTCCCACTCTCGTGAAAGGTTTTCCACTCCGTGAAAGGTTTTCCACTCCATGAAAGGTTTTCCACTCCATGAAAGGTTTTCCACTCCATGAAAGGTTTCCCACTCTCGTGAAAGGTTTCCCACTCTGTGAAAGGTTTTCCACTCCATGAAAGGTTTCCCACTCTCGTGAAAGGTTTCCCACTCTCGTGAAAGGTTTTCAACTCCGTGAAAGGTTTTCCACTCCATGAAAGGTTTTCCACTCCATGAAAGGTTTTTCACTCTCGTGAAAGGTTTCCCACTCTCGTGAAAGGTTTTCCACTCTCGTGTAAGGTTCTCCATTCTCGTGAAAGATTTCCACTCTCCATGAAAGGTTTTCCACTCCATGAAAGGTTTTCCACTCCATGAAAGGTTTCCCACTCTCGTGGAAGGTTTTCCACTCTCGTGAAAGGTTTTCCACTCCGTGAAAGGTTTCCCACTCTGTGAAAGGTTTTCTACTCCATGAAAGGTTTCCCACTCTCGTGAAAGTTTTTCCACTCAATGAAAGGTTTTCCACTCTCGTGAAAGGTTTCCCACTCTCGTGAAAGGTTTTCCACTCTCGTGAAAGGTTTTCCACTCCGTGAAAGTTTTCCCACTCTGTGAAAGGTTTTGCACTCCATGAAAGGTTTCCCACTCTCGTGAAAGGTTTTCCACTCTGTGAAAGGTTTTTCCACTCCATGAAAGGTTTCCCACTCTCGTGAAAGGTTTCCCACTCTCGTTAAAGGTTTTCCACTCCGTGAAAGATTTTCCACTCCGTGAAAGGTTTTCCACTTAATGAAAGGTTTTCCACTCTCGTGAAAGGTTTCCCACTCTCGTGAAAGGTTTTCCACTCCGTGAAAGGTTTTCCACTCCGTGAAAGGCTTCTCACTCTGTGAAAGGTTTTCCACTCTCGTGATAGGTTTACCAGCCTCGTGAAAGGTTTCCCACTCTCGTGAAAGGTTTTCCACTCTCGTGAAAGGTTTCCCACTCTCGTGAAAGGTTTCCCCCTCTCGTGAAAGGTTTCCCACTCTCGTGAAAGTTTTTCCACTCTCGTGAAAGGTTTTCCACTCCGTGAACTCCACTTCGTAAAAGGTTTGCATTCTCGTGAAAGGGTTTCCAGCGTTTCAGCACAGATACATAATCGTTGCAGTTTTTGGTCGTTCCGTCAGGTGATCTCCAAGTTACTGATTGTTGCTTTTTGTTTTTGAAAAGAGTGTTGGCCACTACCAGCTTATTGTCCGAGTAGCATTCCAAAAGATACTCACGTCTTCTGGTTCTGGTCCCATGTCGAAATTTTTCCATGACGTCTTTAATACCGTCGGATTTCGAGCCTATTACTGTATTAAAGTCTCCAATAATAAGAATTATATATTCTTTTAAAATGGAGTCCGTGAGACTTTGGAGTTGGCTGTAAAATTCGTCTGATTTGTCATCGCTATGAAAAGAATCTTGCGCATAAGCTTGGACGATGTTCTTGTTCGTAGACGAACCTTCAAGTCAGATATTAATAATAAGTTCAGAGACTTTAGTTGTGAAGATAAGTAATTTTTTTTCTATCTTCAAAAGAACAAATCCTATTCCTTGGTCATAAATTCGATCGTGATAACCTGACAATTGTAGTGCTGTGTCCCCAGTCTTTTCAACACCAGTTAGTGGAAGATGAGTTTCTGGGAAAGTCTCGAAGAACATTTCAACTCCAATGATGTCCCATTTACACCTATTGATTTCACGTACAAGTAGCCACCTTTTCTTTGGCAGTTGACTTTTAAAAGTGCTTGCATATGATTTTTCACGTGATCGGTCAGGCATACTTTTTGCTTTTACTGACACACTCTTCAAGGTACAACTAATACATACAACAAATACTACTGAGACAACTAAAACAAAAAATAGCATATTAAATAGTGTAAATCGGTCAGATGCCTTGGTTGTCGGTTCAATTTTAGAAATGCATGAAACGAACTCTTCCTCGTTTTTTTTTATGGTTGACTCGTGTGTTTCAACTGATATAGGGTCAGGTACACTCGATGTTGCAAATTCATAATTTTGTTGGGCAGATTTGGTTTCTTCCTCATTCTTTTTTATGGTAAACTTGTTTTCTTCAACCCTTTTAGGGTTAGGAACATTCAATGATGGCAAATCACATGTGCCCAAGTCTTCATTTGACTGGGCACATGTGTTATTTTCCTTATTTATCCTATTTTTGTCATAGTCTTCGTAAGATTTACGAAGCTTAGTCAACACTTTCATTCTTATTATTTCAATATAGTCATCTTTGCAATCATATTTCAAATTGATAGGATACTTTATAATGTCAATTAATTCTTCACCTTTTTCTAGTCTAGTAATATTGCGACCATGAGTCAGCAAATAATCTAAGACCATTAGTGCCTTATAGACATGGCACCAATATTTTTTTTCCAGTATTCTTTTCTGGATAACTTCCAATATTCCATCACAATAAATATCAGCATAGCTATGTCTGGCCAGTTCAGCCATAATTTCAACTGAAGGAGAACTGTTGTCGTTGCATGTAGCTTTCCTTGTCAATTTTACTGCACTATTATAGTTTAGGGGACTAAAGTCGATTCCATTTTTTTGTCTTCTGAACATATCTTTGAATGGTTTGAACATATCTTTGAATGATATTTTTCTTTTATAATCTTCTTGAAGATATTGAGTTACCATATCTACTTGGCTCCGGGTATTGTACATTGAGTCTCTCGGCTTGGAGGTCACTTCATCAGATAATTTGCCAAAGTATGGCACAATAGAATTATCCTCAAAAGAGTTGTTTTCGGCAACACATGTGCCCAAGTTGTCATTTAACTGGGCACATGTTTTATCTTCCTTATTCTTTTTTATGGTTGACTTATTCCTGACCCTATCTTCAAAACAGTCAAACGCATAAGATTTTTCTATATTAACACCTGTGCCCAAGTAGTCATGAAGGTTAATCAATACTTTCATTCTTATTATTTCAATATAATTATCTTTATAATTATGTTTTACCACTATAGTTTCTTTTACTATGTCAATTAAATCCTCCTGTAGTAATAGTTTGCTACCATGAATAATGAGGTAATTCAAAACTATTAATGCCTTATAGACATGGAGCCAATGTTTTTTTTTCAATATTCTTTTCTTGATGATATCCAATATTTGATGACAATAAATATTCTCATAGGTTTATGTGGCCAGTTCAGCCATAATTTCAACTTTGGGGTATATTATGTCGTTGCATGTAGCTTTCCTTGTCAGTTTTTCTACACTATTATAGTGCAGGAGCTTATTTTCCATTCTTCCTTTTTGTCTTCTGAACGTATCTTTGAATTGTATTTTTCTTGAAAAATATTCTTTTTGAAGATATTCAGTTGCCATATCTACATGGCTCTTGCTATGGTATTGTATTTTTCTTGAAAAATATTCTTTTTGAAGATATTCAGTTGCCATATCTACATGGCTCTTGCTATGGTATATCAAGTCTCTCAGCTTGGAGAGACTTTCATCAGCTTGGAGTTCATCAGAAAATTTGCCAAAGTATTTGTGAATATTTTCATGGGTTTCATTTGCTGCAATAAAATCTCCTTTATCAATTTGTATATCAAATAATTTAAGTTGACATGAAATAGCCTCTGGACTATTTACATGCATGTAGTAGTTGCAGGCTTGCTTGAAGTATTCTACTGCTTCATTATAATTGCCAAGTCTTTTCTGAAGATTAGCAATTTTTTCGCAGTATTTTCCGGTTTCAACCCAATTCTCTAATTGGGTCGCAAAAAAGTTGGCAGTTCTTTTGTGATAAAACACTGCTTTCTTTATGTTGGATTCACCTTTATGTTGGATTTTTAGTTTTTTGTAGTTTTTGCCTTTTTTTAGTTTTTTTAGTTTTTTAGCTTTTTTATTAGTTTTTAGTTTTTTTTGTAGTTTTTGCCTTTTTTTAGTTTTTTTAGTTTTTTAGCTCTTTTATTTTTTTTATTAGTTTTTAGTTTTTTTTGTAGTTTTTGCCTTTTTTTAGTTTTTTCAGTTTTGACGTCACCTGATCCAGTTTTTTCAGGTGACGTCACCTGATCCACGATCCACAGATCCACAGACAACTTTCTGATGAACTCTCCAGTTTTTTATTGGTTTTTACCTTTATTTTAGCTTATTTTTCAGTTTTTTCCTTTTTTTTAGTTTTTTTTAGTTTTTAGTTTTTTTTAGTTTTTTACCTTTTTTTAGTTTTTTTAGTTTTTTAGCTTTTTTATTTTTTTTATTAGTTTTTAGTTTTTTCGTAGTTTTTGCCTTTTTTTAGTTTTTTTATTTTTTAGCTTTTTTATTAGTTTTTAGTTTTTTTTGTAGTTTTTGCCTTTTTTTAGTTTTTTTAGTTTTTTAGCTCTTTTATTTTTTTTATTAGTTTTTAGTTTTTTTTTTGTAGTTTTTGCCTTTTTTTAGTTTTTTCAGTTTTGACGTCACCTGATCCAGTTTTTTCAGGTGACGTCACCTGATCCACGATCCACAGATCCACAGACAACTTATTTTTATATATATAGATATATATATATATATTATTAGTTTTAGTTTAGTATATATATATATTATTAGTTTTTCTCCTTTTTTAAGGTTTTTTAGTTTTTTTAGCTTTTGTTTTTTAGATTTTTTAGTTTTCTTAGTTTTTTCTTTTTATTTTTTTTACTTTTTACCTTTTTTTTAGTTTTTCTCCTTTTTTAAGGTTTCTTTTTCTTTTTTATTCAGTTTTTTTTTCTTTTTAGTTTTTTTTAGTTATTTACCTTTTTTAGTTTTTTTCTTCTTTTTTTAGTTTTCTTTTTCTTCTTTATTTTTTAGTTTTTACTCCTTTATTAGTTTTCCTTTTTTTTATTTTTTAGTTTTTTCTGTTTTTAGTCATTTTTCTTTTTAAATTTTTTTCCTTTTTTTACTTTTTTCTTTTCTTAGTTTTTTTTAGTTTTTTCGTTTTTTTCTTTTTAGTTTTTTTTTAGTTTTTTACCTTTTTTGTTTTTTTTAAGTTTTTTCTTCTTTTAATTTTTTCTTTTTAGTTTTTTTTTCTTTTTTGGTTTTTCTTTCTTTTTTTTCTTTTAATGTATTATTATTTTGCAAGCGAGTTTATTCAAAAGATCTAGTCTTTAGAAAAGAAATTCGAGAGAACTATAGCTTATTCGTAAATTTTCTAGTGGTTACTTGTTAATTCAAACCCTATAATTATAACTTGAAGTATCATAAGCAAGATTGTACATAATCATAAGTACCTTGTGATGGTAGTGTGGATCAGACCTTGAGCTAAATGCAAATGGACTCAGGTTCGAATCCCTCCATTGCAAGGAATCAAGTCTCTCAGCTTGGAGAGACTTTCATCAGCTTGGAGTTCATCAGAAAATTTGCCAAAGTATTTGTGAATATTTTCATGGGTTTCATTTGCTGCAATAAAATCTCCTTTATCAATTTGTATATCAAATAATTTAAGTTGACATGAAATAGCCTCTGGACTATTTACATGCATGTAGTAGTTGCAGGCTTGCTTGAAGTATTCTACTGCTTCATTATAATTGCCAAGTCTTTTCTGAAGATTAGCAATTTTTTCGCAGTATTTTCCGGTTTCAACCCAATTCTCTAATTGGGTCGCAAAAAAGTTGGCAGTTCTTTTGTGATAAAACACTGCTTTCTTTATGTTGGATTCACTTTTCCTTTTGTTTATCAAATAATTATCGCCTTTTTTTGATATAACTTTGATAAATATTAGCTCCTTAACTATTTTATGCATGGCGCTATTTCAAATGCCCCTACCTGTTTTAGCTCGTAATGATTCACTTTGAAGCGAATGGAAAACCAAACTAATTAAAAACTTTCAGGTTTTTTTCTGGTTTAAAGTAAAAACTTAATTTTTTTTGCACACACACTATAAATATTTTTGCAGTTTTTAGTTAAACAGAATTATTTTCCTGAAAATTTTTAGAATTATTTCTAGTTTTAGTTGGGCAAAACAGATTTTTTTGCGTCAAGTAGTTAGAACCTAACAAGAAACAAAACTGATTTTTAAGTCTTTAGGTACTTTTATCCTTTTAATTAAAAAATTAAAACAATTTCTGAGACATCAACAATATCTTGGCAGTTTGCTGCTAAATGAGATTATTTTATTTAAAACTGGCCTAGTTGATGGGGGCGCTTCACCCAACCCCCGAGAACCCCTCCCGTGCATAAGTCCTTAGGCAGCATATTAGTTACGCGCCATTGTAGTTGTGTCCCTGTGGATATCTATATATATATATATATATATACTAGCTGTTGGGGTGGCGCTTCGCGCCACCCCAACAAATAGTTGGTGGGGGCGCTTCGCGCTACCCCCCAAGCCCCCCCGCGCGCGTAAGTCGTTACGCGCCATAATAGTTACGCGCCATTGTAGTTGTGTCCCTATGTCCCACCTGTGAATATAGATAGATATATATATATATATATATATATATATATATATATATATATATATATATATATATATATATATATATATATATATATATATATATATATATATATATATATATATATATATATATATATATATATATGGTTTTAACTACGTAAAACTTGCGAATATACAACATTCTTTGCTGTCCCAATGTCTTTGCATATAAATAGATTGTCAGGTTTACCGACTCTTGAACATGCAACATATAATGGTCCATGGGAAAACAATCTGTATTCAGATCTATACCTCATGATTCTAATGATTGCCCTTGAGCTTTGTTGATGGTGATTGCTAATCGACCAGTCGACAGTTTTAGTTTAGTATATATATATTATTAGTTTTTCTCCTTTTTTAAGGTTTTTTAGTTTTTTTAGCTTTTGTTTTTTAGACTTTTTAGTTTTCTTAGTTTTTTCTTTTTATTTTTTTTACTTTTTACCTTTTTTTTAGTTTTTCTCCTTTTTTAAGGTTTCTTTTTCTTTTTTATTCAGTTTTTTTTCTTTTTAGTTTTTTTTAGTTATTTACCTTTTTAGTTTTTTTCTTCTTTTTTTAGTTTTCTTTTTCTTCTTTATTTTTTAGTTTTTACTCCTTTATTAGTTTTCCTTTTTTTTATTTTTTAGTTTTTTCTGTTTTTAGTCATTTTTCTTTTTAAATTTTTTTCCTTTTTTCTTTTCTTAGTTTTTTTAGTTTTTTCGTTTTTTTCTTTTTAGTTTTTCTTTAGTTTTTTACCTTTTTTGTTTTTTTTAAGTTTTTTCTTCTTTTAATTTTTTCTTTTTAGTTTTTTTTTCTTTTTTAGTTTTTCTTTCTTTTTTTTCTTTTAATGTATTATTATTTTGCAAGCGAGTTTATTCAAAAGATCTAGTCTTTAGAAAAGAAATTCGAGAGAACTATAGCTTATTCGTAAATTTTCTAGTGGTTACTTGTTAATTCAAACCCTATAATTAGTCTTTAGAAAAGAAATTCGAGAGAACTATAGCTTATTCGTAAATTTTCTAGTGGTTACTTGTTAATTCAAACCCTATAATTATAACTTGAAGTATCTAGTCTTTAGAAAAGAAATTCGAGAGAACTTGTTAATTCAAACCCTATAATTATAACTTGAAGTATCATAAGCAAGATTGTACATAATCATAAGTACCTTGTGATGGTAGTGTGGATCAGACCTTGAGCTAAATGTAAATGGACTCAGGTTCGAATCCCTCCATTGCAAGGAATTAACACCAGTGCCCAAGTAGTCATGAAGGTTAATCAATACTTTCATTCTTATTATTTCAATATAATTATCTTTATAATTATGTTTTACCTCTATAGGTTCTTTTACTATGTCAATTAAATCCTCCTGTAGTAAAAGTTTGCTACCATGAATAATGAAGTAATTCAAAACTATTAATGCCTTATAGACATGGAGCCAATGTTTTTTTTCAATATTCTTTTCTTGAAGATATCCAATATTTGATGACAATAAGTACTCTGATAGGTGTATGCGGCCAGTTCAGCCATAATTTCAACTTTGGGGTATATTATGTCGTTGCATGTAGCTTTCCTTTTCAGTTTCTCTACACTATTATAGTGCAGGAGCTTATTTTCCATTCTTCCTTTTTGTCTTCTGAACGTATCTTTGAATTGTATTTTTCTTGAAAAATATTCTTTTTGAAGATATTCAGTTGCCATATCTACATGGCTCTTGCTATGGTATTGTATTTTTCTTGAAAAAAATTCTTTTTGAAGATATTCAGTTGCCATATCTACATGGCTCTTGCTATGGTATATCAAGTCTCTCAGCTTGGAGAGACTTTCATCAGCTTGGAGTTCATCAGAAAATTTGCCAAAGTATTTGTGAATATTTTCATGGGTTTCATTTGCTGCAATAAAATCTCCTTTATCAATTTGTATATCAAATAATTTAAGTTGACATGAAATAGCCTCTGGACTATTTACATGCATGTAGTAGTTGCAGGCTTGCTTGAAGTATTCTACTGCTTCATTATAATTGCCAAGTCTTTTCTGAAGATTAGCATTTTTTTTCGCAGTATTTTCCGGTTTCAATCCAATTCTCTAATTTGGTCGCAAAAAAGTTGGCAGTTCTTTTGTGATAAAACACTGCTTTCTTTATGTTGGATTCACTTTTCCTTTTGTTTATCAAATAATTATCGCCTTTTTTTGATATAACTTTGATAGATATTAGCTCCTTAACTGTTTTATACATGGCGCTATTTCAAATGCCCCTACCTGTTTTAGCTCGTAATGATTCACTTTGAAGCGAATGGAAAACCAAACTAATTAAAAACTTTCAGGTTTTTTCTGGTTTAAAGTAAAAACTTAATTTATTTGCACACACACTATAAATATTTTGCAGTTTTTAGTTAAACAGAATTATTTTCCTGAAAATTTTTTGAATTATTTCTAGTTTTAGTTGGGCAAAACAGATTTTTTCGCGTCAAGTAGTTAGAACCTAACAAGAAACAAAACTGATTTTTAAGTCTTTAGGTACTTTTATCCTTTTAATTAAAAAATTAAAACAATTTCTGAGACATCAACAATATCTTGGCAGTTTGCTGCTAAATGAGATTATTTTATTTAAGACTGGCCTAGTTGATGGGGGCGCTTCACCCAACACCCGAGCCCCCCTCCCGTGCATAAGTCCTTAGGCAGCATATTAGTTACGCGCCATTGTAGTTGTGTCCCTGTGAATATCTATATATATATATATATATATATATATATATATATATATATATATATATATATATATATATATATATATATATATATATATATATATATATATATATATATATATATATATATATATATATATATATATATATATATATATATATATATATATATATATATATATATATATATATATATATATATATATATATATATATATATATATATATATATATATATATATATATATATATATATATATATATATATAAATAAGTTGTTTGTCTGTCTGTCGACTGACGTAATGTTTGTGTGTCAAAATAAGTTGTTTATCTGTCTGTCGACTGACGTCATGTTTGTGTGTCGACTGACGTCATGTTTGTCGACTGACGTCATTATAAGGATTGAGCTGTATGTCGTCATGAAGTTGTTTGTCGTCTGACATCATTTTTGTCGACTAACGAAACTACAGACCGGGACACCGGGACACAAATGACGTGTTATGTCTGTTATAACGTAATAGAGGCAACAATCTTGACAGGGCATTTTGAGGGTGAGGCTTTTCTTATTCCACGCATTCTCATGATTCCAATGGATCTGCCTTTTCAACCTAAAAGATTGCAATTCCCAATTTGATTAGCATATTTAGTTTTCAGTCCAGAACCACTAAAGCTATTATGTAAATATCAAAAATATTTATGTTGTCTGATTAATAATTTTTAGTTTTTATTTGAAAATAGAAAATTACCTGACAATTTTAGAATTTTATCTATGTATATATATAAAAATAAGCTGTCTGTCTGTGGATCAGGTGACGTCATGTTTCTGTGTCGACTGGCGTCATGAAGTTAGCTGTCGTCATTTTTGCTATACGGTGACGTCATTAAAGATATTTAAGACATATATGTTCACGTAGAAATCTATTAATGTTTAAGTTTAAAATGACTGATGAACTTACAATGGCAAAAGCCGATGAAGATGCTCAAAGAGTCTATGCCAAAAAACTTGCTGCTGATAGAGAAAGTCAGAAAAGAAAGCGTGCCGAGGAACCAAAAGAACAGCAAGGAAACAGGCTTGAGGCTAAATATTTGCTAATATTTGTGATTTGGTAAAATTTATAATATTTAGTTTACCTATTGTTGCTAAAGGGAGGGATATATTAACAAGATAAGCTTGTTTTGGTTTTACTTGGTTGTTTTACATTTGCTGTTTTTTTTTTCATAGGCATGTATTTTGGGGGTGATACCTGACGCGGGGATGCCATGGATATTCTGTGGTAGCCACAACACTGTGCTGGGTAGAGAATTTAGAGTGGCGAAACCCTATATAGGCCAGTGTATTCTCCTGATGAGCCCTTATGTTGGGTGTTGCCTCTGAATTATTTGTCTATATTATTTTTTCTATTGTTCGGTAAATGACGACTTATACTTATTGACGACATGACTGCCTGTCCATGGATTATTCTTTATGGTTGATTGTGTGTGGCTATGCTGTTTGACCTATGTGATTGTATGGATGAGTAGGGTTAAGGCCTCATTCAAGTGCTGGTCTATATTAATCACTAATTTAGGAAAACAGTCTTCCTTTTCTCCTTCTGTCTCTTTTTTTTTTTTTTTTTTTTTTTTTTTTTTTTTTTTTTTTTTTTTTTTTTTTTTTTTTTTGTGCTGTAGCATTGGTGATTTCTCTTTTCATGATATATATATATATATATATATATATATATATATATATATATATATATATATATATATATATATATATATATATCTATATTCACAGGTGGGACATAGGGACACAACTACAATGGCGCGTAACTAATATGGCGCGTAACGACTTACGCGTGCGGGGAGGCTTGGGGCCCCAACACCAACTAGGTGTTGGGGTGGCGTGAAGCGCCACCCCAAAAGCTAGTATATATATATATATATATATATATAAATATATATATAAATATATATATATATATATATATATATATATATATATATATATATAAATAAGTTGTTTGTTTGTGTGTTGACTAACGTCATGTTTGTATGTCAACTGACGTCATGTTGGTCGACTGACGTCATTATAAGGATTGAGCATTATGCAGTCATGAAGTTGTTTGTTGACTGACGTCATGTTTGTCGACTGGAACACAGGGACACAGCTACAACGGGGGTGCGAAGCGCCCCCACCAACTATGGGTTGGGGTGGCGGGAAGGGCCACCCCAACAGCTAGTATATAAAAATAAGTTGTTTGTGTGTTGTGTGTTGACTGACGTCGTTATAAGGATCGAGCATTATGCCGTCATGAATTTGTTTGTCGACTCGCGTCATTTTTGTTATGACGTCAAAGGCTTTGTATGTGACGTCATTATAAGTCTATAAGAAGGTGTTTCAAAGAGAAATTTTTAATAGAGATTTTAAAATGACAGAAGAACCTACAATGGCAACAGCCGAGGAAGCTGCTCAAAGACTATACCAAAAGGCTTGCGGCTAATAGAAAAAGTATGAAAAGAAAGCTTGCTGAGGAATCCCAACAACAGTGTGGAAACAGGCTTGCGGCTAATAGAGAAAGTATGAAAAGAAAGCGTGCCGAGGAATCACATCAACAGCGTGAAAACAGGCTTGCGGGTAATAGAGAAAGTACGAAAAGGAAGTGTGCCGAAGAACCACAACAACAGCGTGAAAACAGGCTTGCATCTCAAAGAGAAATCACCTAAAGAAAGTGTGCCGAGGAATCACAAGAGCAACCTGAAAATTTTCGCCTGGCATTCAGGTACAACCCAGTCGATGATTATAGCTTGATCAGATGTGTTCAAATCAGGACTATGTCTAAAATTTGTCCCTATTGCAAGGTCTGTGTTGTCCCATTGTCATAGATTAGCTGTCCCATTGTCTGAGAATATAAATATATTGTCCGGCTTACCGACCCTTGAACATGCAACATGCAATTGTCTATAGGAAAAACAATCCGTATTAAGATCTATACCGTATTTTTCTAATTATTGCCCTTGAGCATTTTTGATGGTGATTGCAAATGCTAATCGAACTGGGAATTGCAATTTTTTAAATTGAAAAGGCAGATCTGTTGAAATCATGGAAATGTGAGGAATAAGAGCAACCTCACCAACGGAAGGCCCTGTCAAGATTGTTACCTCTAATTTTTTTTCTTCACCAACCTTGACATTTGATCAATTTTATCATTTTCAAGTTTATTTAACTTCTCTGTGTGTTTTTCTCTCTCTCTTTCTCTTTCCGTCATAAAATTCCTTCTTCCTCTCTCTCTCTTTCTCTCTCTCTCTCTTTCTCACTCACTCACTCTCTCTCTCTCTCTCTCTCTCTCTCTCTCTCTCTCTCTCTCTCTCTCTCTCAATCTCTCTGTCTCTCTCTCTCCCTCTCTCTCTGTCTCCCTCTCTCTCTCTCTCTCTCTCTCTCTCTCTCTCTCACTTTTGGTCTTTCGTGAAAGGTTTCCCACTCTCATGAAAGGTTTCCCACTCTCGTGAAAGGTTTCCCACTCTCGTAAAAGGTTTTCCACTCTCGTGAAAGGTTTCCCACTCCGTGAAAGGTTTCCCACTCGGTGAAAGGTTTTTCACTCTCGTGGAAGGTTTCCAACTCTCGTGAAAAGTTTCCCAGTCTTGTGAAAGGTTTCTTACTTTCGTGAAAGGTTTCCCACTCACTTGAAAGGGTTCCCACCCCCATGAAAAGTTTCCCACTCTCGTGAAAGGTTTCCCACTCTCGTAAAAGGTTTTCCAGTCTCGTGAAAGGTTTCCCTCTCTCGTGAAAGGTTTCCCACTCCGTAAAAGGTTTCCCACTCCGTGAAAGGTTTTCCAATTTCATGAAAGGTTTCCCACTCTCCTGAAAGGTTTCAAACTCTTGTGAAAGGTTTCCCACTCTCGTGAAAGGTTTCTTACTTTCGTGAAAGGTTTCCCACTCTCGTGAAAGGGTTCCCACTCTCGTGAAAGGTTTTCCACTCTCGTGAAAGGCTTCTGACTCTCGTGAAAAGTTTCCCACTCTTGTGAAAGGCTTCTGACTCTCGTGAAAAGTTTCCCACTCTTGTGAAAGGTTTCCCACTCTCGTGAAAAGTTTCCCACTCCGTGAAAGGTTTCCCACTCCGTGAAAGGTTTTCCACTCACGTAAAAGGTTTCATTTAGAAAACATGAGCTATATTTTCTGATTTGTGATAAAAAAAAACTCTTAGATTCTGACGTAGTTCCAGTAAGCAAAGTCTTCAATGGCTCTGGGGGTGCAGCCATTTGAGGAAGTTTAATTTTTCCTGAAGCGCAACACATTCCCATTGTTTCACCATTAAATTTCAAGGCCTTGCAGTAGGGACAAATTTTAGACATAGTCCCGATTTGAACACATCTACTATAATCATCGACTGGGTTGTACCTGAATGCCATGTGATAATTTTCACGTTGTTCTTGTGATTCCTCAGCACACCTTCTTTTTTCACTTTCTCTTTTAGCAAGCAAGTCTGGTTTCGTGTTGCTCTTGTAGTTCCTTGACATGCCTTTGTCGACGGAAATTGCACATTCCTAATCTGGCATTATCTCTTTAAGCCGCAAGCCTGTTTTCACGTTGCTCTTGTGATTCCTCGGCAAGCTTTCTGTTCTTGCTTTCTCTATCTGCCGCAATCCTGTTTTCTTGCTGTTCTTGTGATTCCTCGGCACGCTTTCTTTTCTTACTTTTTCTATAAATAGCAAGTTTTTTGGCATAGACTCTTTGAGCAGCTTCCTCGGCTGTTGCCATTGTAGGTTCTTCAGTCATTTTACAGTTAAACATTTTTTCGGTCCACGATCTTCTTACAATTAAAAATTTGTCTTTGAACGAATTTCTTAAATGCCTTTAATTACGTCATCGTCATAACAAACATGACGACAACTAACTTCATGACGACATGACAACATGATGATATGATGTCACTCGACAGACATAACACACATACAGCTTATTTTTATGTATATAGATATATATAATTAAACCAAGATCTTTAATTTTCTATTTCTAACTACCCTCAAAATGAAATAAAAACAATAAATAACTCATCTTTCTAGACTCCCCAGCCCACCAAAAACAGCAAATTTCCAAATTTTATTACGTTTTATTCAACAGGGGAAATGGAACCAATTCCCCCAAACACGCTATACGAAAAAAGCGTGCAGATGTATGCAAAAGAACTTACACATACGTATACTAATATACATCCTAGAAGATGCATTAAGATGCATAGGAAAGGGCCCGAAGCCGAATGTGACAATTACCACCTAATGAGCCTGACAAGCCAACCTGCCAAAGTGTTCACCAGCATACTACTGGATAAAATAAAAGCATTAACCAGTGACATCATCCCAGAGTATCTGGCCGGCTTCTGAGCGAACCGCTCGACGATAGACCAGACTTTTATCATCCGTCAAGCAAAGGAAAAATACCTTGAATGCGATCAGGACCTCTATCAACCCTTCATTGACTTCAACTCAACAACACTTATTCAACTCAACAGCGGGGAAAATGGGTCCAATTTCCCCCAGGCACGCCATACAAAAAAGTGTACAGATGTATGTACAAGAACATACACATACGTTTACTGATATGCACCCTGAAAGATGCATTGAGATAATATTGATATACCACTATGTCAAAATGTTTACGATGCTATGCTGTCTAAAATCAAACTTACTTTTCACCTTCTTTTTACAACGCTGAAGCGCAGCAGCCTTAATTGAGATTGCTATCTTACTGAGATTTCTCATTCGATTAAAGTTGCCGCATCAGTGGCAGTGCCATCTGAGAGAATTATGGTTGGTACATGGAAAAAGGGCTGGAGTGATTTTCGTCAAAAAAAAAGTGGGCAATTTTTCTGGAAACATCTAGTAAATCTTCATCCACTTTTCAGAGCACCCATACTTCAGAGCCATATTTAACCACTATCATCACTTTCCAATACTCTTCCAATGCTTCCAATACTCTTCCAATACTTCATCACTTCCAATACTCTAATCTTGGTTTGCACACTTATCTTCCTATTTTTCCTAACTTTTTTTTAACTGTGACGAAAAACACCCTGAGTCTTGGCTATACTACTTTAAACATCTTCACTTCTGCCACCGTCTTTACTATTAATTAAATAAAAAAAACAAGTTTTTTGAAATGAAAGTAAGGAGCGACATTAAAACTTAAAACGAAGAGAAATAAATCCGTATATGAAAGGGGTTTTTCCTCCTCGACGCCCCGCTCCTTACGCTAAACTTTTTTATTGTTTCAAAAAGTAGAGTTGCGAGAAAGAATCAAACTTTAGCACAAGGAGCGGGGCGTCGAGGAGGAAAAACCCCTTTCATATACGGAGTAATTTCTGTTCGTTTTAAGTTTTAATGTCGCTCCTTACTTTCATTTCAAAAAACTTGTTTTTTTTTATTTAATTTCTGAAAGTTTTTGAATTAATGTATGTCTGATTTTGGGTCTCCGTACATAAATTATTAAAATGAAATTTGTATATTAATTCTTTTTTTGCTAAATGGCTTTCTCTTAGTTTTGATCAGACGATTTTGAGAAATAAGGGGTGGGGAAGGAGGCCTAGTTGTCTTTCTTTAAGAATGACCCCTGAATCAGAAATGCCGTAGAATAAATAGTTGAAATTACTTAAAAAATTTTTAGCATAAAGAGTGAAGTATTTATCTCCTCCTAAATACCTCACTCTTTATGCTAAAGTATTTTTAGAACCCCTCATATGCGTAATAATCTCTGTTCGTTTTCAGTTTTAATGCTTCTCGTTACTTTCAATTGAAAAAAACTTTTTCATGTTTATATTTTCATTGTTTTTTTTTATAGTAATGCTAGAAAGTCCTGCGCCCTTTTCATTGAATTTCTCTTCCCCCATGAAATATTCCTCCAAGGAAAGATCCTTCCATATAGCCCCCTCCCCTGAACCCCACACCCAAACCAAAAAATCCCCCTGATAACGTCGGTACACTTCCCAATAACCATTACTGTATGTAAACATTGGCCAAAGTTTGTAATTTGCAGCCCCTCCCCCAGGGACTGTGGGGGATAAGTCATCCCCAAAGACATAGTTATTATGATTTTAGACTATGCGGAACAAAATGGCTATCTCAAAATTTTGATCCGTTGACTTTGGTAAAAAATGAGCGTGGGAGGGGGCCTTGGTGCCCTCCAATTGTTTTGGTCACTTAAAAAGGGCACTAGAACTTTTCATTTCCATTAGAATGAGCCCTCTTGCAACACTCTAGGACCACTTGGTCGATACGATGACCCCCGGGGAAAAAAACAACAAAAAAACAAAAAAAAAACAAATAAACACGCACCCGTGATTTGTCTTCTGGCAAAAAATACGAAATTCCACATTTTTGTAGATTGTACCTTGAAATTTTTACTATAGGGTTCTCTGATACGCTGAATCCGATGGTGCGATTTTCGTTAAGATCCTATGACTTTTAGAGGGTGTTATTCCCTATTTTCTAAAATAATGCAAATTTTCTCAGGCTCGTAACTTCTGATGACAAAGACTAAATTTGATGAAACTTATATATTTAAAATCCGCATAAAAATCCAATTCTTTTGATATATCTTTTAGCATCGAAATTCCGTTTTTTAGAGTTTCGTTTACTATTGAGCCGGGTCACTCCTTACTACAGTTCGTTACCACGAACTGTTTGATACTACCAATGTACGTGAGACTGCCCACCTGGTCAATCTTTTCGCTGCCCAGCATTAACTTTTCATCTTAATTTATTCCTAGCCTTAGCGACCTAGTCTTCTGAACATTAATTTTCCAACCTATTCTAGCATCCTGAAATTGCAAAACCTCTAAAATATCTTTCATTTTGCTAACACTTACTCACTTTTTAGTAGTACTAATAGAAATCTACTGTTCACGCACTGAACTCTGAAATAAGCCAGGAATTTTTTCACAGCACCATCGGAGTGGATTTGACAAGGACTGTGTTATAAGCATCACGATCCTGGCCAACCATAAAGTACTCCAGGCGGTTTCTAATTTATAATGGTAAATTATCCTGCTTGGCAGAGATTTTAAAAATAGATGCTAAATGACGCCCAAAATTAGTTTAGCTTGCTGATGACTAAATGTATAGTAATCTAAAATTGGGTCCATAATAAGAATGGAGCAATAAATCATAGTAATATCTAGTATGTCAAAAGACCAATTTATCTACTCCCTCTCTTCTAAAACGACTAATGCATCTGCTGCCTTTTCATTTCCCTCGCCTTCTAATCTTCTTAACATTTCCACATCAAGATTTAGAAACCCATCTTTCAGGACTGTTATGACAATTACACCGATGTAAAGCACCAAGATGAATATTGGATAAAGCTAAAATTCTTGGCCTTTCGTCCAATACAGAATATTGATTTCGTTATGCATATTCATTTTGTTAATTATTTCTAAAAAGTTGTTCTGTATCTACAATTATGAGTCTAAAAAACAATCGTATTTTATATGTATTTTAGAATTTTCAGGTATTGTTCTAGATTGAATGTAATGATTATTATTATTGGTTAAACACAATAAATATTTTTTCTGTTTGCATATTAACTTCAGCATTTCTGAACTAGAAACTAAAATTAAAAAAATTGATTTTGTTTCTTTGAAAATATAGGATCATTCACTTATGACATCATATATGATTATAACCTATATGATTATATTAGCATTTATCAAGATTGTGCGTGAAAATCTATTTTGTTTTGTTAAAATTGATTCTCTTTTAAAAATTATTTGATTTCTAATTATAAAAAGCACTAGATGTAGCAATTTTCTCTAAAATGAGCCGTTATACAGCTCTCAATGATTTTCCTGTGCCTAGCCGTTTTAGCTAGCCTGTGGATTTTTTTTTCAATAGTCAAGGGATCTTTCGACCATTCGTCGGATAAGTTTTTTTCTTAAACCAGTGAAAAATCTGAACTTAAAAGATTCTTTAGAATAGACAACGATGAAATATTAATTTTGCGTTCAAGGTATCCTGCATTGCTATTTTGGCCTCTGAACCTAAAAACACATATAAAGAGTAGAAGTTCCATATTCTTACGAGAAGGTAAACAAAAATATTGACATAAAAAAATTTTCGCTAAATTTTCCCCAAAAAATAAAGCTCTCAACTGTTTCCGCTCCTGCTTGAATGTGTTTCCAGACCTTACTCAGCAATCAGTATTTGGTCACTTTTATGCAATTCTTCAAAAATGCGTGTACAGCACCATCCCAATGGAACTGAGAAGGGCTGTGTTATATACATCACGAACCTGGACAACCAAAAAAATCTCTTGGCGGCTTTTATTTCGTATTTTGAAATAAACCTATCGGGCACAAATTTTATAAATACATACTGAGCGACGACGAGCAAAATTTGTTTATCTTGTTGGTCTGAAAATCCATAGTGAACCGAAATAGGGTCAACTATAAAAAGCGAAAAATAAATCATAGTAATATCTAGCATAAAAAATGACCAAGTTACCCAATAGCCCTCTTCTAAAACTTCCAACACATCTCGGGCCTCTTCATCTCCCTTATTTTCTTAGCTTTGCAACATCAGTTTTCAGAATCCCATCATTCAGGGTTGTGATTAAAATTGAACTGGTGACAGCCAGAGGAATAATGGATATAGCCAAAATTTTTGTCCTTTCGTCCAGGTGATTTTCTCTGTGTCTTGGCCATTTATTGAAGCTGCATATACTTGAGGCAGCTTCAAATCGCTGTCAAATGTTTCAGCAGTTATCCAGTCTGTATAAGGTCAAGTCCCGTATAAGGTATACGGTCAGTATAAGGTATATATCAGTCTGTATAAGGTCAATTTTTATAACAATAGTTACATCAAAAGAATTACACTCTAATGCTGATTTTAAATATATAAGTTTCATTAAGTTTAGACTTACCCATCAAAAGTTACGAGCCTGAGAAAATTTGCCTTATTTTTGAAAATAGGGGGAAAACACCCCTTTAAAGTCGTAATAAATAAAGTTTAAGAAAAGTATGATTATGGTCCTTTCAGCACTCATAATAAGAGACAGGTAAAATTTGCTCACATCCAAAATAATTACAGAATAGCCAATAATAATAATTACTGAAAAATCATTTTAGTTGTAGAAACTGAAGCTTCTAGCTGTGCTTTGTCACTTTTGGCTGTTAAAGGGGAACTTTTGACAGCCAATCTATACGTGTACAGCACGTATGATTTTCCTTTCAAACAGTTCGTGGTAACGAACTGTAGTAAGGAGCGACCCGGCTCAATAGTAAACGAAACTCTAAAAAACGGAATTTCGATACTAAAAGATATATCAAAAGAATCGGATTTTTATGCTGATTTTAAATATATAAGTTTCATCAAATTTAGTCTTTGTCATCAAAAGTTACGAGCCTGAGAAAATTTGCCTTATTTTGGAAAATAGGGGATAACATCCCCTAAAAGTCATAGGATCTTAACGAAATTTACACCATCGCATTCAGCGTATCAGAGAACCCTATACACAAAATTCCAAGGTCCAATCTACAAAAATGTGGAATTTCGTATTTTTTGCCAGAAGACAAATCACGGGTGCGTGTTTATTTTTTTTTTTTTTTTTTTTTTTTTTTCCCAGGGGTCATCGTATCGACCAAGTGGTCCTAGAGTGTTGCAAGAGGGCTCATTCTAACGGAAATGAAAAGTTCTAGTGCCCTTTTTAAGTGACCAAAAAAATTGGAGGGCACCTAGGCCCCCTCCCACGCTCATTTTTTTCCCAAAGTCAACGGATCAAAATTTTGAGATAGCCATTTTGTTCTGCATAGTCGAAAACCATAATAACTATGTCTTTGGGGATGACTTACCCCCCACAGTCCCTGGGGGAGGGGCTGCAAGTTACAAACTTTGACCAATGTTTACATACAGTAATGGTTACTGAGAAGTGTACCGATGTTATCAGGGGGATTTTTTTGGTTTGGGTGTGGGGTTCAGGGGAGGGGGCTATATGGGAGGATCTTTCCTTGGAGGAGTATTTTATGGGGGAAGAGAAATTCAATGAAAAGGGCGCAGGACTTTCTAGCATTACTATAAAAAAAAACAATGAAAATATAAACATGAAAAAGTTTTTGCAATTGAAAGTAAGGAGAAGTATTAAAACTTAAAACGAACAGAGATTATTACGCATATGAAGGGTTCTAAAAATACTTTAGCATAAAGAGCGAGGTATTTAGGAGGAGATAAATACTTCGCTCTTTATGCTAAAAATTTTTTAAATAATTTCAACTATTTATTCTACGGCCTTTCTGATTCAGGGGTCATTCTTAAAGAGTTGGGATAAAAACTTAAAATGAACAGAAATTACTCCGTGTATGAAAGGGGCTTTTCCTCCTCGACACTCCGCTCCTTGCGCTAAAGTTTAATTCTTTCTCGCAACTCTACTTTTTAAAACAATAAAAAACTTTAGCGTAAGGAGCGGGGTGTCAAGGAGGAAAAGCCCCTTTCATATACGGAGTAATTTCTGTTCATTTTAAGTTTTAATGTCGCTCCTTACATTCATTTAAAAGAACTCGTTTTTTTTATTTAATCTCACCAATAGATTCAGCGTATCAGAGAACTCTACTATAGAAATTTCAAGCTCACATATACAAAAATGTGGAATTTATTTTGCCATAAGACAGATCACGGATGCGTGCTTGTTTGTTTTTATTTTTGTGTTTTATTTTCCCATGGGTGATCGTATTGACCCAGTGGTCCTAGAATGTCGCCAAACGGCTCATTCTAATGTAGCTTAAAAGTTTTAGTGTCACTTTTAAGTGACCAAAAAGACTGGGGGGCACCTAGGCCCCCTCCCAAGCTCATTTTTTCCCGAACTTACCGGATCAGAATTTTGAGATAGCCGTTTTGTTCAACCCCCAGAGTCCCCGGTTGAGGGGCTACAAGTCACAAACTTTTACAATTGAATAGATATGGTAATAGGTATTGGGAAGTTCACAGTCGTTTTGCGTCTGGGGGGGTCAGGGTTTACTTGGGAGGATCTTTCCATGTATGAATGTATCATGAGTGAAGAAAATTTCCATGAAGGGGTTGCAGGATTTTCTAGCATTATTAAAAAAAAGAACAATGAGAAAATAAAAAAATAGTTTTTTCCAACTGGAAGTAATGAGCAGCTTTAAAACTTAAAACAAACAGAAATTATTAAGTATATAAGGGAGTTATTCTCCTCCTCAATACCTCGCTCTTTGCGCTAAAGTATTTTTAGTAACTTCAACTATTTATTCCTCGGCCTTTGTGATTCAGGGGTCATTCTTAAAGAATTGGGACAAATTCAAGCTTTAGCGTAAAGAGTGAGATATTGACGAGTGGGTGAGCCCCTCACAGACGTGATAAAGATATACAAATATTGAAGTTTTTTACTTAAGTTAATTCGTAAATTACATATATTTATTACTAATAAAAACGTTCGTAAAAGAATAAGAAGTTCTAGTTGCCTTTTTAAGTAACCGAAATTGGAGGGCAACTAGGCCTCCTCCCCCAACCTTTTTTATCAAAATCGTACGATCAAAACTATGGGAAAGCCATTTAGCCAAACAAAAATATAATTTGCAAATTCCGTTTTAATTCTGTTTAATCATGGTGAGCAAACTTAAAACGAAAAGTTATTATTCCGTATTTGAAAGGGACTGTCCTTTACTCTAAAGTTTTTTATTGTTTTAAAAAGTAGATTTGTAAGTAAGAGCCAAACTTTATCGTAAAGAGCGGGGCTGCTGGATTTCCCAGCTTCATTTAAAAAACAATCATAAATTAAATTAAAAAAACAAGTTTTTTCAACTGAAAGTAAGGAGTAACATTGAAACTTAAGACGAACAGAAATTATTACGTATGTGATGGGGTTTGTCCCTCGTCAATGCCTCGCTCTTGACGCTAAAATATTTTTTTTACGTTCAAAAGAACTATTTATTCTAATTAGACGGCTTTTTTTATTCAGGGGTCATTCTTAAAGAATTAGAACAAAATTCGAACTGTTGTTCCTTATATTTTAGCGTTTTTTCTGTCCGTTTTAAGTTTTGATATTGCTCCTTGCTTTCAGTTAAAATTTTTTTTTATTTATTTATTTAATTTTCTCAAATAGTGAGAGACGTTATACATGCTTTCACATACATGCCTAAAAACAGCAAGTCAAAATATAAAAAATGCTCAGTTTCATGGTTTTAATTTGGTTTCCAGGTTTTAATTCAGTTTTTATGTTTAAACACGTGACTTAGCTTTTTTCGTACCCACATTTCCGGAACAAAATTTTGCTAAAATTAAACAAAATGCTAGTTAGTTTGTTTTTGGATGGAGTACTTTGTGTGTAGAAATACCCAATAAGAATGACCAACATTCTAATCCTTTTGAGATTTGGCACGATGTAATCATATTATCTTAGGCTATTATTTAGTGCTAGTTTTTCAATTTAGGGAATTTCAACTAAGTGGAACTGTTACAACAGGAGATGAAACTTTTAGGTGTGACGCCTACGGCTTCAGTTTCTGCGCAAGTAAAGTGTAGACATTAGATTTCTGCAAGTCATTTTTACGGGACTAAATAGTGTTCTTTACTTCCATAAAAAAACTAACTATTTCGTGTAAACGCTATTTGTCTATTCTTTGTCCATGAAAATATTTTTAAAAACTTCAAATACATAAAAAAATATATTACAGAATGGAATATATTCTAAAATAGCTCTTTTAAAGATACCAGTGGATGAAAGGTATTTTCTAATAATATTCTACCAAAGTTTTAATCTCTTTATTGGAGAAGTAGATTGAGTCATCATTGTTCCTTTCAAATTTCACTAATATTTCCTTTAAAACTGAGGTTCTACCTATTTTGGAAAAAAGGAGCATTTCTAAGATTTATAATTCATCACGATTTAGAGCCTAAGGTCAGATTTCATGAACAACCCCAGGCATAACCGCATCTAAATCAGGAGGGTTTCAGGGGGCTACGGGAAGACGATGGGATAATTAAACATAAGAAGACTTAACTTGAAGTAAAACCTTCTATCAGCTGTTTAGATCAAAGACATGTACGAATAAGGGATGTTGTCAAACTGGATGTCTGATCCTTTTTGTCCATCACTATTATTGCTTCAGTATCAAGGTAGATCTAAAAAATATTCTAAGAAACTAGTTAAACAGTTTTTATTCCTCTAAGAAAAAAAGATAAACCAGGAATATAGTAGAATTACAAAAAAATATGATCAAAAATCAATAATTGCTGAGACTACAATCGTTAAGTATTAAGTATTACGAAAAAAAGTAGAGCAACGAGAAAAACGAGTTAATCCTTGAGAAACATTTACATTTTCTTTTTTTGCACTCACAGTTAATTACATCGTTTTTCTCTATTTCCTACATTTTTTCGTATGGTCACGTGTGGAACTGGTGTTTGGAACCAAAAGCACAATCCTACATTCAACCTTGTATTTGGAATAAGGGCCCTATATGTTTAGTTCTTTTCATAAGTATGAAATTATCGGCTATAGATGGGACACCTAGAGCTATATTCTGGAGTTCTCGCGTTTGCATGATGGGTAATTCCATCAAAGGTCCCGGAGATTATAGGAAATATACAGCAAGATATTTCTAAATGTTATAAGCTGGTATGTGATGCCGCTGTCATTCTTCTGTTTCCTTGGCTGGTTTAATAAACAACCGAGAATCTATTAACCTGACTCCGAAAGAGTGAAAAGAACCTTATGAACGACAAAATTATTAACTTTACTCTGTCTAAAAATACTTGGCTATTTTAAAATGTATGGAAAAATTTACCAATATTTGGTTAGGCTCAGGTGTTAATGAAAGGATTATGACAAAAAGACAAGAGTGAAGCCGTTCCAACCATTTTCTTGTGCTAGTATTAGTATTATAAATTACTGATATTCTAGACTTGTGAAAATGTGAGTCTTTCCATGTGGAGGAAAAATGATTTGTTCTAATTCTGGCTGAAATGAATGCCCAGGACCTGGATGACGCCAGAATAAAGGGCCGACTTGACTTAGTAAAAAGATGTATTGGGAGTGCAACAACCTTTTATTTTTTTGGCCAAACTTTGATGGGGAAGAGGTACTCAAAAAGGCTTAACTCTAAATGAAATCACAATTGCAAGAAACATTTCAAGCTAGATCATTTACAATGAATGGCTCAGGCTCTATATAGAAAGTAAATGGGAATGCATGTCGCATATTGCATTTGCAAATTGGGTTTTGACTTGTATAATCATTAAAAGGAACCCCTTTAAAAGATTTAGCTTTTGGATTTTTAGTATAGTCTAGATCAGTGGTTCTTAAAGTGTGGTACGCGTACCCAATGGGGGTACGAAATTTTTTTTAGGGGTTACGTGGCCGGCCAAGAGGAAAATAAAACAACCATTTCACTTTAGGACTAGCAATTTTGTTTATATTTTAGCTATAGTTAACTTAGTACCGGTAACTGAGAAGGGGTACCTAAAATGTTTTGTCGGTAAAATGGGGTGCTGTTTCTAAATAAGTTTCAAAACCACTGCTATAGATAAGTATAAGAATTATTGTATAATGGCTATGAGTGACTGGACTTAAAATATAAATGGCTTGACCACCTAGTTTACTAACTCCGTATAATAAAAATGTAGAAGGCTGAAAAAGTATCTCCGGCGAAAAATTTCCCGTATTTGGTTAGGATAGAATTTCAGAGGATTTTTAATGCGTCTGTTTTAGCAAGGAAATCAAATTGTCGGATATTTTGTAATAATATTAAAATCTAACATAAGATTGTGCTTATAAAAAAAACATCCAACATCAAAGATGCCAAATGCCAGCTGGCGGGTTGATATATTTTATTTCTATTATATCTAGTATATATCTGCTATCTAAATTACTTTAAAAACAAATGAATGTGGAATGATAGTTAACTATACACATAGTGATATTTATTCCTTAAAGTCCTAATAGGTTTTTATTTATTAAATTTGAAAAAGTGAAAACGTGTAAGTTATGCTCTGATTTTCAGAAGGCACTGAGTGTGTCAGCCCTGCTCTTGATGATTTATGATCGTTTTGAATTTGATTCGATTTTTTTTTTTTACTTCTGTTCCTTTTGTGTTTAATTTATTTATTGATGGTTATTTTTGGTAGTTTTACGCGTGGAAGATTATTTGACTTTATTTCTGCTCATCTTAGTTTAATAAAGCTCTTTACTTTTCTTTGAAAAACCAGTTTTGTTGAAAAATGTGTCTAAATTAATTGAAGTTAACGTCAATCAAAGGAGCAGACATCACCAAAGCCTGAGCTCCAAAAAAATCATAGTAATTACAAATTAGCACCACAGCACTCCCAGCTTGGAATCGCTGAGGTAGTAAAAGGTGGACAACGACTTGATAATCTGACAAGGATTGGAAAATAACTATAAACGAGGCTTCCTCCAAGCTCAAACAAGAAGATATTCGTACACAGGAAAAAAAAACTAAAAAAAAAATTAATAGAAATTCAGAAAAACAGAGACAACTTCTGACATACATAATCATAAAAAGTATGCAAAAAACAAGTAGAAAAAAAAATAAACGGTGCTTGACTACTCATAAATAACATCATAGATTACTCATAGGAATCTGAAAAGGAATTAATTGGACGAGTAGCTCACTCACCTAGAAACTCTGCTAGCACCTGGCCACGATGTAACCACAGGTTTTTTTAAAACCGAACTTGTCTCTCACCACACTCAGAATATCACGATTGCCTTTATTAGAGATTCAGATATGAGAACTCAAACACACGTGAAAAGCCCATCTTTTGCAACGCTATATTCAGAATGGCGTTCTTCAGATTAGCACCCGACTGTCGATTAATATCGTGAAAAACAAGAGTTCCAAGCTGTTTTGCTTGCTCATAATCATCAACTTTTACTTCAAGCTTTGGCTCCCGGTTTTCAAAATCTCCAATTAGGCCTTCAAGATTCTTAATAGATACCAATAAATGCTGACGGACCGCGTCTCAAAGAGTAAGCTGTACGAACATACGGTTCAATCCCGCTTTCTAGGGCTAAAATGAGAAAAAAAAAACAGGAGGGCTAGGACACGTTCTTTGGATAAAGCATGAAAGATCGCCAAAGATTGTCCTGGTCAACTAGCCGTCTAGGGCTAAACAAAAATTGGGTTGTCCCCAAAGGGGGCGGTAGGATGTCGTAAGGAAAGATTCAAGGGAAATGTGAAGTTTTTTGGTAGGGTGTACAGAGGGAGGCTTTGAACGGGTTGGGATGGACGAGGAGTGTGCTTAGCAGTGTTTACATCAGGTGGTTTAGCAAGTAGTAAGAATTGCTAAAGGCTGGGATTAACTTCAAGAAACACTGACGAGTACATATCGCTGACAATAGTCTCAACATAATTTTGAGCAGTTGGTCCTTCCGACGCCTATTCTAAACTAGTTTCAGAATTGTGTCTATCGTTAACTCTTTTATTTTCGGGTTTTCATCCTCAGTTACGGTAATTTTCGCCTGCAAATTTCCGGTGTGTTTTGCTGACGAAATTTCTTTTAGCAATAGAAAGTACCATTTTGAAGGTGTCTGAGTTATCTTTTTCTGGCGTCTTTAAACGCACTTCAGTTTTCTTAGAATTATCACGGTAATTAGGCTCAGACGAAATGAGAAGGTTTTCCGTAATCTGTGCTTCAGTCTGGTCTTCATAGGAAAATATTATGTAGATATAAATTTCCTTTTTATCTTTTGTTAGCCTACTTAAATATTCCGTACAGGCTATAGCAAAAAGCCCTTGAAACTGGCCATCACAAACCGAGACTGCTTAAATTATCAGACTTCTTAGCTATACCGACAAAACGCTAAATCAGCTTATCTTTAAGCGACCAGGCCCACGGAAGGAGTGGCAATCAGAAATCCTCATTTAGTAAATCCAAGTCAGTCCAAATGTCTTGTTCCACTTCGGATTAATTCAGATCATAATCCTTTTTCAAAGTACACAGGTGCCCCATTCATTCAGATTCTAATACGCTTTAAAGTACAGCTTCAGTTTTTCAAGGTCTTTCGTTAAATGCGTAATATGATGTTAGCGGAATAAATTCTTTCGACACGAAAATCAATCGGCCCAAGGCCAAGATTTATCACAGGTAATCCATAATCCGTGAAATGTACTTTTCAAACAGTTCGTGGTAACGAACTGTAGTAAGGAGCGTGGTAACGAACTGTATTAAGGACCCGGCTCAATAGTAAACAAAACTCTAAAAAACGGAATTTTGATGCTAAGAGATACATCAAAAGAATCAAATTTTCATGCTGATTCTAAATATTTAAGTTTCATCAAATTTAATCTTTGTCATCAAAAGTTACGAGCCTGAGAAAATTTGTCTTATTTTGGAAAATAGGGGGAAACACCCCCTAAAAGTCAAAGAATCTTAACAAAAATCACACCATCGCATTCAACGTATCAAAGAACCCTATAGCAAAAATGTCAAGCTCCTATCTACAAAAATATGGAATTTCGTATTTTTTGCCAGAAGACAGATCACGGGTGCGTGTTTATTTGTTTGTTTGTTTTTTTCCCCAGGGGTTATCGTATCGACCAAGTGACCCTAGAATCTCGTAAAAGGGCTTATTATAACGGAAATGAAAAGTTCTAGTGCCCTTTTTAAGTGACCAAAAAAATTAGAGGGCACCTAGCCCCCCCCTCCCACGCTCATTTTTTCCCAAAGTCAACGGATCAAAATTTTGAGATAGCCATTTTGTTCCACATAGTCGAAAACCATAATAACTATGTCTTTGGATTGGCTCACTCCCCCACAGTCCCTGGGGGAGGGACTGCAAGTTACAAACTTTGTCCAGTGTTTACATACAGTAATGGTTATTGGGAAGTGTACAGACGTTTTCAGGGGGATTTTTTGGTTTGGGGGGGGTTGAGGAGAGGGGGCTATGTGGGAGGATCTTAACTTGGAGGAATATGTCATGGGGGAAGAGAAATTCAATGAAAAGGGCGCGGGATTTTCTAGCATTAATATAAAAAAAAACAATGAAAAAATAAACATGAAAAGTTTTTTCAACTGAAAGTAAGGAGTAATTTAAAACGAACAGAGATTATTACGCATATGAGGGATTCTAAAAATACTTTAGCATAAAGAACGAGGTATTTAGAAGGAGATAAATACCTTGCTCTTTATGCTAAAGTATTTTTAGTAATTTCAACTATTTATTCTACGGCCTTTCTGATTCAGGGGTCATTCTTAAAGAATTGGGACAAAACTTAAGATTTAGTGTAAAGAGCGAGGTAATAACGAGGGGAGAAACCCCCTCATATACATAATAAAAAAATAAAAGAATATAAAAGTCTGTTACGTAAGTTAATTCTTAAGTTACATATATTTTTTATTAATAAAAACGTTCGTTAAAAATTAAAAGTTCTAGTTGCCTTTTTATGTAACCAAAAAATTGCAGGGCAACTAGGCATCCTTCCCCACCCCTTATTACTCAAAATCGTCTGATCAAAACTAAGAGAAAGCCATTTAGCCAAAAAAGAATTAATATGAAAATTTAATTTAATAATTTATGTGCGGAGAGCCAAAATCAAAAATTCATTAATTCAAAAACGTTCAGAAATTAAATAAAAAAAAACTAGTTTTTAAACTGAAAGTAAGGAGCGACATTAAAACTCAAAACGAACAGAACTTACTCCGTATATGAAATGGGTTGTCCTCTCCGCAATCCCTCGCTCTTTACGCTAAAGCTTTTAATTGTTTTAAAAAGCAGAATTGTGGCAAAGAGTCAAACTTTAGCGTAAAGAGCGAGGAATTGCGAAGGAGACAACCCATTTCATATACGGAGTAAGTTCTGTTCGTTTTGAGTTTTAATGTCGCTCCTTACTTTCAGTTTAAAAAACTAGTTTTTTTTATTTAATTACAAATAAGAGGTTCTTCTCTGTTCATAAAAAGGATAAAACAGATAAACTATCTTAATATTTTCGATAGTTATGGGGTCATTCTTCTAAAATCTTTAGATTTCAAGGGAGGCAGTACAGTCCCAAAATGTGGCTAAACTGAAATGTTTGGCCACATTTAGATTCCCCCAAAAATTCCTTTATTTTTTTTTTTACTCCATTTGGAAGCGTAAAGAAGCTTCAATACCATCGAAAAATATCGAGCACTTAGCTCTGCGAAAATGATATCGGAAACTATATCGATAGAATTGAAAAACTGGATGATCGTAGGGATACCAATTGCTTCAGAACCCTTGGATTCCGTCATCTAACTACAGCTTCTCTCATTCAGCTCACAGGAAGCAGGGCAAGGAAGATAAGAGATTTTTCAATCGTACTAACTTAAAAGAACTTCATTGGCTTCAAACTTCAAGTTCAAGACAGAACTCACTTTCTACAATATCAAAGTTCATTAAGATCCGATCACCTATTCGTAAGATAAAAATACCCCAGTTTTCACGTTTTCCAAGAATTCCGGTTTCTCCCTCCAACTCCCTCGAATGTCATAGGATCTGGTTGTAATTTAAAATTGGAACTTTAAAGCACAAGATCCTTCTAAATATACAATTTCATTAAGATCTGGTCACCCTTTCATAAGTTACAAATACCTCAATTTTAAAAATTACCCCCTTCCCCAATTCCACCAAAGAGAGCAGATCCGGTCCGGTTGTGTCAATTACGTATCTTAGACAGGCTCTTATTCTTCCCATCCAGTTTCATCCTGATCCCTCCGCTTTAAGTATTTTCTAAGATTTCCACCCCCCCCCCCAACTGCCCCCCAATGACGCAGGATCTGGTTGAGATTTAAAATAAGAGATCTGAGTTACGAGGTCCTTCTAAATATGAAGTTTCATGAAGATCCGATCACTCCTTCGTAAGTTAAAAATACGTCATTCTTTCTAATTTTTCAGAATCACCCCCCCCCCAATAGATCAGATCCGTTCCAATTATGTCAATCACGTATCTAAGACTTCTGCTTATTTTTCAAACCATGTATCATCCCGATCCCTCCGATCTAAGCGTTTTCCATGATTTTAGATTCCTCCACACGAAACTCCCCCCAATGTCACCAGATCCGGTCGGGATTTAAAATAAGAGCTTTGAGACACGATATCCTTCTAAATATTAAATTTAATTGAGATCCAATCACCCGTTCGTAAGTTAAAAATACCTCATTTTTTCTAATTTTTCAGAATTAACCCCCCCCCACAACTACCCCAAAGAGAGCGGATCCATTTCAGTTATGTCAATCATGTATCTAAGACTTGTACTTATTTTTCCCACCAAGTTTCATCTCGATCCCTCCACTCTAAGTGTTTTCCAAGATTTTAGGTCCCCCCCCGCAGTGTCACCAGATCCGGTCGAGATTTAAAATAATAGCTCTGAGACGCGATATCCTTCTAAATATCAAATTTCATTGAGATCCAATCACCCGTTCGTAAGTTAAAAATACCTAATTTTTTCTAATTATTCAAAATTAACCACCACCACCCCCCCTCCAACCACCTCAAAGAGAGTGGACCGTTCCAGTTATGTCAATCATGTATCTAAGACTTGTGCTTATTTTTCCCGCCGAGTTTCATTCCGATCCCTCCACTCTAAGTGTTTTCCAAGATTTTAGGTTTCCCCCAATCCCCCCCCAATGTTACTAGATCCGGTCGGGATTTAAAACAACAGCTCTGAGATACGATATCCTTTCAAACATCAAATTTCATCAAAATCTGATCAACCGTTCATAAGTTAAAAATATTTCTATTTTTCTATTTTTCCGAATTACCGGGCCCCCTACTCCCCCCCCCCCAGATAATCAAATCGGGAAAACAACTATTTCTAATTTAATCTGGCCCGGTCCCGGATACGCCTGTCAAATTTCATCGTCCTAGCTTACCTGTAAGTGCCTAAAGTAGCAAAACTGGGACCGACAGACAGACCGACAGAATTTGCGATTGCTATGTATCACTTGGTTAATACCAAGTGCCATAAAAACTGAGAGCCTAATTTGAAGCTATTTTATTTATTTTTTTCAAGCGTCTTTAGATAGGCTGTATCTAAAGACGGTATTTTTAGATAAGCAGCACGCACAGTGTACCATTTTGATTTTTTTTTTCAAGGTCCCACTCATCATTTCCTGAAAGTTTCACGTTAATACTCTGAAGCTGTTTGGACACCCAGGATCAAACATACCCCCATTCCCAATAACAAACCCTATATGAAATAATGGACAAGTTTCATAGCTTAAAGCCCTTGTTCTAAGGGGTGTTGGGGGTCATGTCTTATAGCCCTTGCGCTAAAGGGTTGTCGGGGGTGATCCAAGACCCTTACCTTCCCAAGATACTACAGATAAGCCATATAGCAACCTTGATACACATAATGTTTTTCATCTAGTTCAACACCCCCTCCCCAATGATTTCCTGACAATTTCAACTGAAGTAGTAGTAGCAGTAACAGGCAGTAGTAGCAGTTAAAAGTAGCAGTTGTAGTCGCAACTCGCAAGTAGTAATAGTGGTCACAAGTGGTAGTGGTATTCCAATTAGTAGAAGTAGTCACAAGTAGCAGTGATAGCCGCAGGTAGTAGAAGTGTCGCAAATAATAGAAGTAGCTAGCAAATAGTGACAGTAGTCGCAGATAATAATAGTGGTCACAAGTGGTAGCGGTAATCTCAATTAGTAGAAGCAGTCGCAAGTAGCAGCGACAGCCGCAGGTATTAGAAATGTCACAAATAATAGAAGTAGTTAGCACATAGTAACAGTAGTCATAAGTAGAAGTAGTAGTACTAGGCACTAAGTGTCTTTTGGTCAGTTTAACATTCCCTAAAAGTTTTAACTTAGTACTCGTAGTAGTTACTCCGGCATTACTGATATGCACTTCAGATAAGCCGCACGCACAGTGTAAATTTTGAATTTTTTTTCAAGATCCCACTCATCATTTCCTGAAAGTTTCACGTTTATGCTCTAAATCTTTTTGGATATCACGGATCAAACACGCTTCCCTTTCTCAACAGCAAGCTCTATATGAAAAAATGGACAACTGTCATAGCTTAAAGCCCTTGCAGTAACTGGTGTTGGGGGGCCCAGTCTTTGACCTCTCGACTGTTTTGAAAAAAAATGACTATCTTTAAATTTTTTCTGGTGTCTTTGATCGGAGGGCAGCTAAAAAGGGTGTGGAAGCGTGGCCGGTTGCCTTTCGATCACTTTTGACTCTTAAAAAGGGCACTAAAACTTTAAATTTTCAACCAATAGACAACCCCCCCCCCCTAGGTCCTATGACCGCCCCTTCCAAATTCTATAGGTCTTGAAAAAAAAATAAACAAATAAATAATATATTGAAGGCTTATGGCTTTTTACTGCGGACAACGTTAGAGCGTTTCCCTTCCACAATTGTTTACATATCAAAATCCTTGCCAAATAAGAATCCTCTTCATATTTATCAACATTTCTATGAATTGAATGTTCTGTAATGTGCAGATTAATTTACAACGTGGCTAAGCGACTATCTTTAATTTTAAGATGGCAGATACCGCAGTTATATTATCTATCTATATTCTATATATATATATATAAAAATACGTTGTCTGTGTGTTATGTCTGTTACACTTTGTCTGTTACGCCAGATTATATCTTCTATATATATAAAAATAAGTTGTATGTATTTCTGTGTTGAGGGTTTGCATATGACGTCTGAAAAATAAAGAAGAGAAAGAAAACAAACTAAAATGTAAAAACTGAGAATTGCATAAATATTTCGAAATATTTTCACAATAGAAAATGGTAAAAAAAACTAAAAAAAAAAATAAAAAGAAAAAACTAAAAAAAAATTATATCTTCTATATATATAAAAATAAGTTGTATGTATTTTTGTGTTGAGGGTTTGCATATGACGTTTGAAAAATAAAGAAGAAAAAGAAAACCAACTAAAATGTGAAAACTGGGAATTGTATAAATATTTCGAAATATTTTCACAATAGAAAATGGTAAAAAAACTAAAAAAATAAAAAAGAAAAAACTAAAAAAAAAACAAAAAAATTAAAAATTAAAAAAAGAAAAAACCTAAAAAGAAAAAACGTAAAAAAAATAAAAAGGTAAAAAACTAAAAAGAAAAAAACTAAAAAAAAGCTAAAAAGCTAAGAAAACTGGGAATTGCACAAATAGTTCAATATATTTTGACAATAGATTAAAGTAATTCGAAAATCTTAAAACAGATACCCAAAATTTTGAGGTTTATTATAAATTGTTGGAGCTTTAGCATGCTTGGCACGTAAAGATTTTTCCAAGTGTCAATGTTAATGAACATTGACAAATTTAAGAAAACAAATCAATAAAAACAGGGAATGTTCGATTAGCAATCACCATCAACAAAGCTCAAGGGCAATCGTTAGAAAAATGCGGTATAGATCTGAATAGGGATTGTTTTCCCATAAACAATTATTATGTTGCATGTTCAAGAGTTGGTAAGCCTCACAATCTATTTATATGGACAGACAATGGGACAGCAAAGAATTTCGTATATTCGCAAGTTTTACGTAGTTAAAAATATATATAGATATATCTATCTATATTCACAGGTGGGACACAGGGACACAACTACAATGGCACGTAGCTAATATGGCACGTAACGACTTACGTGCGCGGGGGGGGGGGGTGAAGCGCCCCCACCAACTAGGTGTTGGGGTGGTGCGAAGCGCCACCCCAACAGCTAGTTACTAATAATAATCTTGGGTAGTCTGGATACAATCTAAATTTTAATACCATACTATAAATCATATCGTTTCTCACAATAAAACTGCCAAAACTATTTCAAAGAAAACAAAGGTCATTCACAAAAATACCAGCGTAAATACGAAAATTATCCCAGAAAAAAAACATAGAAAAATAATCAGCAAATCTGATTCTCAACTACACACCATTCTCAACTACTAAAAAGTACAGCAAGACAACAAACAGTAGCGTATTCAAAATTTTTGTTTTGCCTGAAGGAGGAGCACAAAATAATTGTAAAAAATTTAAATTTATGAATATTACACTTTCTTCAAAGTTATTGACTTAAATGGAAAGTACTAAAAAGTAATATTTTCTTTAGATGTGCTGATAAGATACTGTTTCAGGAATAATGTATTGTTCAAATACAGATGGACTGTCAATGGCATTTTGAGCAAGATATCGCAACTTTGAAAACTACATGACTGTTGAAAGCCATGAAACTGCCCCCAGAAATTAAAAAAGCCTAATGATATTTGCCATGTTGCAAGCTGTGTCAGCCTGATGCTCAGTCGTGTTCCAATACTTCTTCTAATGAAGATTGTCTTGTTGCTTTTGCTGATGATACCAATCTTACCCTTGGGAAAACGGAATGTGATATCAAGTTTAACCTTGTGGCATTATTCGAGAGTTATGTCATGGTTTAATGCCAATTACTTGGTCTTGACTGTTGGTAAATCACATTTTCTTATTTTTTTCTCGAATTGGTATAGCTTTCCCTCAGCTTACACACCTTCAGGTGTCACAAGGCTCCTTGTATGGACCAGAGAATCGGGTGGTCTGGTTTCTTGGTATCCTGCTTGATGAGAACCTTTCATTCAGAAACCATGTAGCCATGATTAGGGTTAAGGTCTCACGGAGTTTGGGTATCATTCGAAAACTTAGATACACATTCCCTGGATCTATTCTGAAACTTCTTTTTTCTGTCTTGTCCAGTCATATGTTTCTTATTGCCACTTAAATATAATGTTATTTGCTTGTTAACAGGTATGGAATTCACTACCTTCTTCAGAGCAAATGTCACTCGTTTGGGACTTTTAAAAGGATTCTTAGGGATCATTTAATAAAGAATCAAATAGATTATATTTTCCCCGTGAGGAGTTGATGGTCCCTGTGTTTCGTTAGTGGTGTGTGGTTTTCTTCTCTGCACTTTGCTCCCAGGCCTCAGGTATGTTATCTATGTTTTTTTTTTTTTTTTTTTTCTCCTTCTAGTTGTTGCTTATATTGTATCCCCCCTAAATATATTGCCTGTGAACTGCGATATGTGATTGCCTATACTGAATTTATTGCTTGTATAATAATTTTTTTTTCTTATTCCCCTTGTTTCCCTGGCCATGGAGCCTTTCGAGAGGAATTATGTGTATTGTAATTCGATTTTGAATTGTATTTTGTATTGTCTTCTGTTTGATATTAATAAACTTCTCTCTCTTTCTCTCCCTCTCTCTCATAAACTTTGCGGGAGACAAAAACTACAAAATAGAATACATATTTTCGCTCTGTATTTGGCGCTCAATTGCTTGTAGAGAGAAAGTTTTTTTAGCTATCAAGATACAACAGAAACTACGCAAACAAATACCGGAAATACTAACGTCATAAAACAAAATCTCAACCCTAAAAAAACTGTAAGACCACTGAGCCAACAAAATGACGTATGATATTTGCCATTAACTTTATAGGGGAAAAACTGTTTGGATAGGTTTTCTGACTGCTATTGGTGATAAGTTGCTTGCAGAGCAAGTTTTTTCAAGGCTAGAACAGAGACCACTGGTAATTTACAAGAGCGAAAATGCAAGTCTCGAAAAAAATTCATCTGTGCCAATAACGTTTATTGTAATTTTTCAGTGTAATAATGAGTGTAATAACACTTTAAGTGTAAGTGTTAGACGGTGTTGTTTTTTTGTTGTTTTTTTGTAAGACTCTAGCACCAGGTATAATTCTAGGCTTAAGGTATAATTCTAGGCTTGAAAATGAACTTGCTACATATGAGACTTGAATTAAATAAATTTTTATGTAAATATTTTGACACATCCTGCAATGCAGGATACCTTGATAAGAAAAGAAAACTTTAAGAGAAAATCTATTCAAAACTGTGACACTAGTAAATGTTCAGAAAAAAGTGTAAACTTTAGATACAAATTTTGCATAGTTTGCAGTTTTAAGCGATTTTTGTTGTTTTCAATAGTCAAGGGATTTTTCGACTATTCGTTGGATAAGAACAGGTAGCGCTGAAATATTTGTGGATCTTTCATTAACATAGTACTGAGTAAATCAGTAAAGGACAAGAAATACAGCATTTCAGCGATTTTCGCAGGGGGAAAGAAGACAGATGTCAGCCAGATTCGGCCTAGTCAATAGTTTGAATATCCTATCATAGATGGAAAGACAAGTTCTAACGATCAGAAAAATACTATTAAGAGAGCACTAAAATCCAAGCACACTGAACAATATATGATTTCAAATCTTCACGAAATTGCTGATTCAAATCTAATTCAACACAAACAATAAAGGAATGGAATTAAACATTTTCTTTTTATGCAGCAACAACATTCTACTCGTTTTCTTCTGCTTTAGCATCTATTTTTTGGTCGTCATCTTTTTTTGCATCATCTATTTTCTGGTAATAGGGGACGTTCTGAGGGACTTCGACGAAGCAGCTGAAAATTAAAAACCAAATTCAGTTTCTGCTCCCCCCCCCCCACTATTGTTAGTTAGACAACAGTGTAAATACACATAAACTTACGATCCAAGAATCAAAAAAATATTTTATTGAGCTTTTTGGCATAATGAACTGGACAGCCTTTTTAGATTATACTTTGGCCTTTATAGTCGGCTCCTCATTAATGTAACTAGATCCCTGAGCTTTTCTATTCTTTAACTAAGAGATCAAAAGGCTTAGAATTCACAGCCCTAAATGGCTGCAGAATCAGATTTACTGAATAAAATACATGTCCATAAGTCTATAAGGACTTGTAACAATGCCAAGCATTCTAAAAACGAGTGGTATCCACAGGCAAAAAATGGCTCTGAATCTAAATAACAGAAGAACCATATTTACTGAATAAAACACATGTATATAAAAATGCAAAAACATTGTCCAAGCGTGATTTAGCAGACAAAAAGCTCTATTTCTTGTTTTCTCTCTTTGTTTCCTAATAAAATTATAGATATTTATAGTAGACACACAATGCCAAACGATAACAAATATAAATTATAGAAATAATATAGGACAAAAGGGATGACTCGAGGGATGAACAGAGGAAAGGGTGTCCATTCTTACCCATATAAAATCGATATCAACAAATTTAGGATGGGCCAGAGAGGGAGGGCATATACCACTGGTGAACGAGGTTGGCGACAGAGCGGAAGAGCCTTTCAATAAAGGAGGATGGAGATAGGCCCTATGCACCATTAACCGAAGAGGGTAACAAAAAAAGAGCTATCATTTAGACCATAAGGGTTCGGAAATGGAGTGTTGGCATTGTTGTCCAAGAGGGGTTGGAACGGAGCATGCGCACAGTCTAATAAAGGGAGTCCGAGACGAAGCACACATAGGGCTGACCAGAGAAGGCTGGCAATTGGGCACACATAAGACAGGGCTTCCTATTAAATCATGCTAATCAGATTTTAACAAAGTATAACTGAAGCACCTTTCTATGAAAATCTATCCATTAGGCGGACTAGCTTTTGAAGGATACTGTAGAATTGCAAAGTTCTCCACAGGGTTAGACAGTCTACTTGGTCAGATACTTTTTCGAAGTCCAGTAAAAGTACACACGTTGTCTATATTCATTAGATGAAGTAATGATGTGGTTGCCGTAGGATTTTGCCAGAATCCACAACGTTCTTCACGCAAGTAGAGATTAAGCACAATTGGGAATCTAAACCCTATTTTTCAATCGGTACTTTACTGAAAACGGATTATATTACAAGTATTGTCTTTCGTACTTATTCTACCATTGAAAATAAAAATTACAGAAAAATAAAATCTTGAAATAATTATTTTTCAGCAATTATTAACATTTTATATCAGATATTCAATTAAATTTGTATTAGTTCTTTCCGAGACTGTTCAAGACACATAGCCTATAGTTTTGAATAAAGCGCACACGATGTGGTAGGTTTTATACTTTTACGGTTGGGGAAGGGGACAGTAGTTAAACTCTTGTTTATAGTTATTTTGTTCGTTTTAAGCTTGATTTACCTACTCAATTTAAATTTTATTTGTTTTAAGATTTATTGAAAAATAAGATTTATTATAGTTTTTTATTTTTTTAAAAAGTAGAGTTGAGAGAAAGAGTCAAACTTTAGCGTAAAGAGCGGGGCGTTGATGAGAAAGCAGCCCCTTTCACATACGAAGTAATTTCTGTTCGTTTTAAGTTTTAATGTCGCTCCTTACTTTCAGTTAAAAAAAACTTGTTTTTTTTTATTTAATTTCTGAATGTTTTTGAATCAATGTATGTTTTGATTTAGGCTCTGCAGAGGAATAATTCAAAAGAAATTTGTATTTTTTTTTTTTTTGCTAAATGGCTTTCTCATAGTTTTGATCGAATGATTTTGAGAAAAAAAGGAGTGGGGGAAGAAGCCTAGTTGCCCAACGATATTTCCGTTACTTAGAAAGGCAACTAGCACTTTTATTTTTTTACGAATGTTTTTATTAGTAAAAGATATACGTAACTTATAAATTAGCTTACGTAACGAACTTTTGTATTCTCATATAACATATATGAGGGGGTTCACCCCCTCGTCAGTACCTCGCTCTTTACACTAAAGCTTAAATTTTGTCTCAATTCATTAAGAATGACCCCTAAATAACAAAAGCCTTAGAATAAATAGTTGGAATTACTAAAAATAGTTTAGCGTAAAGAGTGAAATATTAGGAGGTGGTGAGCCCCTTATATGCGTAACAATATCTGTTCGTTTAAGTTTTAATGCTTCTCCTTACTTTCAATTGAAAATACTTATTTTTCGTTGTTTTTTTAAAAAAATGCTAGAAAATCCTGCGCTCCCTTCATGGAAATTTTCTTCCCCCATGACAAAATCCTCTATGAAAAGCTCCCCCAACATATCCCCCTCTTCTCAACCCCTCCTTCCAACCAAAAAATCCCCCTGAAAACGTATGTACACTTCCCAATAACCATTACTAGGCTATATGCTAGCACTGGTCAAAGTTTGTAAATTGTAGTCCCTTACGCGGGGACTGTGAAGGAGTAAGTGGTCCCCAAAGACATAGTTATAAGGTTTTTCGACTACGCTGAATAACATGGCTATCCGTTGAATTTTTGATCCGTTGACTTTGAGAAAATAATTAGCGTGGGAGGGGGCCTAGGTGCCGTCCAATTTTTCGGTCACTTAAAAAGGGCACAAGAACTTTCCATTTCCGTTAGAATGAGACCTCTCGTAACACTCTAGGACCAGTGGGTCGATACGATGACCCCTGAAGAAAAAAAATAAAAATAAAAATAAACACGCATCCGTGATCTGCCTTCTGGCAAAAAATACAAAATTCTACATTTTTGTAAATAAGAGCTTGAAACTTCTACAGCAGGGTTCTCTGATACGCTGAATCTCATGGTGGGATTTTCGTTAAGATTCTATGACTTTAGAGGGTGTGACCCCTATTTTCTAAAATAAGGCAAATTTTCTCAGGCTCGTAACTTTTGATGGGTAAGACTAAACTTGATGAAACTTATATATTTAAAATCAGCATTAAAATGTAATTCTTTTGATGTAGCTATTGGTATCAAAATTCCATTTTTTAGAGTTTTGGTTACCATTGAGCCTGGTCACTCCTTACTACAGTTCGTTACCATGAACTGTTTGAAACCGCTTGAGGAGTTTTCTTTCGGTTGCTTCAAGACTGTGTAATTTTGTGGGTAGAACCACATCTTCGTCACAAAACCTCCTATTGAGAATTTTTTCTCTTGAAAGTGACATTTGGTGGGGAAGAATGCCAGAAAATACAACTATATTGGGGTGCAATGTCTTTTGTTACTTAGAAAGGACCCTAGATATGGTGGTATTGTTACAAATGAGCCCTATACGACTACTGGCTCTGGTTCAATACGGTCACCTTTAGGAAAATAAAGGAAAAAAGTACACACATCAGCACATTCCATACAAAAAACATTTGTTGCTCGAGATGGCAGGAGGGTGGGGTTATGATATTCTTTAAGAAAGTTTTTACCCATTATGATTTTAGTGGTATATTTTCAATTTTAATTCGAGAGCATTTTGAGGTGTTTCAAGCTTTTTCGAAATTTGTTTGGAGATTTTAAGGTACTTACCTGCAGACAGTGGCTATTGAAAGGGATTAAATATAAAAAAACAAGTTTTTTTTACTGCAAGTAAGGAGCGACACTAAAACTTAAAACGAACTGAACTTATTCCGAATATGAAAGGGGTTGTCCCTTCCGCAACGCCACGCTCTTTACGTTAAAGTTTTTATTGTTTTAAAAAGTAGAGTTATGAGAAAGAGTCAAACTTTAGCGTGAAGAGCGAGGCGTTGCGGAAGGGACAACCCCTTTCATATACGGAATAATTTCTGTTCGTTATCAGTTTTAGTGTCGCTCCTTACTTGCAGTTAAAAAGACTTGTTTTTTTTTTTATATTTAATCTTTTTCTAAACCCATCTAGTAAACCCAGAATTTTATAATGTCATTTCGTTGACATGCACCTTACATTCTTATTTATGATAGTCAAGGCTAGCTGGTAGCAACTCCCTAACCCTCCAGTTAAATGTTTGAGCTTCTCCACTTGGTGTTTTTCTCCCCTTATATCAGGTTTCGCAGTACCCTCACCTTACGATATGCTGCTAATCTTGGCAAGTAATATTTGTGCTTTTAATGCTCATTAAACTTTCCCTTATTAAACAGTTGGTGATAAAAAACTGAAAGTGCACGGGTTAATAGTAACCAAAACTATCGAAAATGAGTTTTAATAGCAAGGTTGGTAGCAACCCCCTAAACCTCCAGTTAAATGTTTGAGCTTCTACACCTGGTGTTTTTCTTCTTTATATCAGGTTTCGCAGTACCCTCACCTTACGATATGCTGCTAGTCCTGCCAAGTAATATTTTTGCTTTTAATGTTCATTAAACTTTCCCTTATTAAACAGTTCGTGATAAAAAAAAAAAACTGAAAGTGCACGGGTTAATAGTAACCAAAACTATCAAAAATGAGTTTTAATAATAATTAATGCATCAAAAGAATTTCTATTTTGATGATATGTTTCTTGTTTAGAATATAGGAGGAAACACCTCTAAAAATACAAGTGATGATGCTTAAGATCTCACCATCAGATTTAGTATATCAGTGAATCCTATTGTGGATTAAGAATACACGAAAGCTTTTACTTTAGAATGCTGAACGCAAACTTAGAATTGCTTATGCTAGTATGGTTACATCGCAGAATAATCTGGAACAGAAAGCGCTTTCTTGAATATATAATAGTGTGGCTGTCCTACATATTCTATGTTTGACCACATTTTGGGACATTTTTATTGAATCTAATTGGCAAGTGTTGCGAAAGTGCTATTTTAGGTACGCGAAATTTTTGCTTCAGGCCCCTTGGTGGTTCAAGAATAAGTACATCGTGAACCGTTTTGGTGTGACCGGGGATGAACCGTTTCAGAATCTGAGTAACCAGTCCTCTTCTCACCCTTTGAAGGGCGTACTATTTTAGATTTGGTATTATTAGTAATTTGTGTATGTCTGTATGACATGTTTGTTTTATTTTCCTTTATTTTATTGTACTCTATCTTTTTTCTTTTTTTGTTTATAGATGGGCAATAAAGAACACTCATTAATTCATTTTAGAGGTTTCAAGTTCTTATGTACAAATATATAGATTTTTGTATCTTTTTTTGAAGAAATGTCGCAGATATTCTCTAGAGGTGATTTTATCGAACCAATAGTCTCAAAAACTAGAAGAGGGCTCATTCGATTGAAAATCAAAAGTTCTAGTGTTCTTTATAAGTTTCTAAAGAGATTGTACCACAGAAAAGTACCGTTTTCTGATATTATGACGTAGCTAATCGATTTAAAAGTGATATGAATAATCGATTTAATAATTGGGGAATTTTTTTCACATTCTGCATATGGGCCAGGTATTAGAATAAGAAAATGTTTTATTGCTCTTCGAACAGACATTATGCGGTTAATGTCTTGTTTAAACTATGTCCAAAGATATTCCTTAGTATTCAATGCTCAAATTGTTGTAATTATTGCTAAAATTGTAATGTTATCATTTGACGATCAATCGTATTATCAATTTGATGATCATTTCGTTATGAATTTATGCTTGCTTTTAACCTTTAAAGTAAATTCTCTTTCTTTCACTCTTTTAATATATTTAAAATTTTTGTGGAAAAATTTTTGTTCGATACGAGGAATCAAATACGTCAAATATTGTAGTGTACAAAAAAAGAATTATAGTGTAAAATATGCGCTATTGAGTTGTGATCCGGACCTTCACTATTAGAAAGTCAATGATAGGCTAAACGGAATTAATTGAAAAAAGGTAACCACCTGGAGAAGTGCCTTACCACCTGGGTTAATTTACCAAAAGTAATCATCTTACCTCCTGGAAAAGTTCATCAAACTTGACTAAGGCCATATAAAAAATAGACCATTCATAGTATAAAAATTAATCAAGAATTACAAAATTATGCGTGTCTTTTGAACGCCATTGTTAAGCTAGTGTAAATTTTCTGTTTAATTAGGGAGCAGGAGACGCAAAAACTAGTTAATGTATGCCTATTTGGTACAGGGGAACTAGTTTCAATCAATCAATCATCAATCATTTATTAGATACTAAATACACTATACAGTATATAATACACCATATAAAAACAAGATCCCCAGAAGTTAACTTATTGGGGGATCCATTACATTTAATACACAATATCAAAGATAAATACATATCGTACACATGTAAAGAGAAAAAGAAAAAGGAAAAGAGAAAAAATAAGAGAAAAAGAAAAAAACAGACCAATACAGATTATAAGGATATGTATGAATAAATTCAAATGATTTGCTAAATTAATTCCATTAATGGAAAAACTTCAGTAAAGAGATCGCAGTGTAAGATGAAGAGCCATATCGGATGGCACTGAACTCCAGAAAGAAATAGAACAGTAAGTTGGGGATTTCTTAGCAGCTGTGGATGAACATTTTGGAGCGGATAACTTTCGAGAAAGACTAGTAGCGATAAAGGTTACCTACCTGATGACGACAACCTAAGAAAGTACCACTGGAGAACTTCATGTAACAGACCATTGAAACCTGTAAAGGCAAGACCTGGATCTGCATAAAGATCGGTAGAAGTCTAGATTCGAAGAAGGCGAAAAGCAGCCTTTAGTTTAATAATAATAATTATAATAATAGTTTATTCCTCACGCCTCTCAATACAAAATTTCCACATCACTGACACCTTATTAAAAGAAAAACGTTACGGCAGGGCGAAACGCGGAACAACTGCGGCACGGTTGCCATTTAGAGTTGTCCTACGTTGAAAGTCTCGAGATATGGTATGTTTATGTTTAGGCTAATATTTGTCTTCATTAATAACAGCCCTCGGGCTTATGTATCAGTTATGATGTTTTCTGTTGGCTTAGTCCTATATACTTTCGTTTGGCTGGTTTAACTTCATGTTTGGTTTGATTATACAGATTTTTGACAAATCCGTATACTCATCTGATGCAATACGCTCGCAGAAAGCCTTTAAGGCCACCAAAATCGCACTGTTTTTAAAATTGCCTTTATATTTTCAATACACTTAAATACTATCAATTCAATTATAATCAACATAATTTAATTACTCAGTTATAATCAGTAATATTCAAGCTATTATTCAAGCCAAAGTTATTTACCTAGCTTTCTTCTTCTTTTCGATTATTGTCGGAACAATTGACAACGGAGTAGGATAGAATTCATGATGAAGCAGAGGAGCTTTGAAGGACTTTATCCAATATCTAGAGAGACACTTCGACATATGATCAGTCAATTAGAGCTATTTCATAAGAAGTGAGTAATTGGTTGCTTAAACTTCAATCATGCTGCAACCGCTCCTCAGAGCAGCCGCTCAAAGAAAAAACAAATATGTGTGTCGGAAATATTTATATTAGGTTGTTGGGGAAATATAGACCAATCATAGTCAGTGCAATGACGTTGACAGTTTTTTTTTCAAACTTGTTGATCGTAAATTAAAAGTTATCGCGGTCTTTCTAGCGGGCGGAAGCGATGACAGGGCAATTTATGCCTCTGTCTTCCCTACCCCGCACCCATACATCGCATAGGATGAAAATTTCAAGATATCTAGTTAAATCACAATTTTTCTAGAGGTTTGAAAAAAATTATCTTTGCTTGTGGTATGGTAAGTCCGACCAACCTTTGAAACAGTTTCGTATTAAGAAAGTGATCCTTCTAAAACAGAGGCTTTAGGGGCACATTTCAACAGAAAGTAGGGTATTTTGGCCTTGTTGGCAAGGCCGTATACGGGAGGAGGGGGGGGGGGTTAACACCCCCCCTCCCTACCCCGAAATGTTGATACGACTCGTAGAAACTTAACAGAAACGAACGTAAACAAGTTTCTAACGCGCTTTTTAAAGTTTTTGCAATTGCACCCCCCTCCCTCAAGAAAAAATCTTGGATACGTTCTTGCTTGTTGAAATCAATGTCTTTGAGGATGAACCCCCCCCATCCCCTCGATTGGGAATTGGCCCATTCGATTGGAAATTGAAAGGGCTATTTTTAATAGTCGAAAGTGATTGGAAGGCAATTAGTCCCCCCTTCCACGCCTACTATTTTCAAAATTTTCAAAACACATGCAATGAAAATTTTGAGATAGCCATTTTGTTCAACGTAAATAAAGGGTCTGAAAATTATGTCTTTGAGGATGACCCCCTCCCCCCAGGGCCCTCAGGCAAGGGTTCCCGAAATGCATATGATAGAAATTTTGAGATGGCTATTTGTTGTCGTAGAAACTTCGAAAAGGCTCATTTGATTGAAAATTGAAAAGGCTAGTGCCCTTTTTAATAGTCAAAAGTAATTGGAGGGCAACTAACCCCCCACCCATGCCCACTATTTCCTCAAACACATCCAATCAAAGCTTTGACATAGCCATTGTGTTCAACATAATTGAAAGCTCCAGAAATTATTTCTTCGAGGATAGCACCCCCCCCCCATACCCTTCAGGGTAAGGGTCGTAAGTTATGCCCTGGGGGCAAATAGGGTATATATATAGAAAGGGTGATCGTACAAACTTTGGATAGGGCTCATTTGATTGGTAATCAGACATTCTAGTTCCCTGTTTAAGATTCAGAGTGATCGAAGGGTGGATATCCCCCCTTACACCTCATATTGTCCCCAAATGTATCTGATAGAAATTTTGAGAAACCCAATTGTTGTCATAGAAACTTTGAAAAAGGCTCATTCGATTGGAAATTGGAAGGGTTCTTTTTAACAAGGGACTTTTCAAACAGTTCGTGGCAACAAACTGTAGTAAGGAACGACCCGGCTCAATAGTAACCAAAACACTAAAAAATGGAATTTTGATATCAATACCTACATCAAAAGAATCGCATTTTAATGCTGATTTTAAATATATAAGTTTCATTAAGTTTAGTCCTACTCATCGAAAGTTACGAGCATGAGAAAATTTGCGTTATTTTAGAAAATAGGGAGAAACGCCCCCTAGAACACATAGAATCTTAACGAAAATCACACCATCAGATTCAACGTTTCAGAGAACCCTACTGTAGAAGTTTCTCCTATCTACAAAAATTTGGAATTTTGTATTTTTTGCCAGAAGGCAGATCACGGATACGTGTTTATTTGTTTTTTTGTTTTTTTGTTGTTTTTTTTTCCCAGGGGTGATCGTATCGACCCAGTTGTCCTAGAATGTTGCAAGAGGGCTCATTCTAACGGAAATGAAACATTCTAGTACCCTTTTTAAGTGACCAAAAAACTTGGAGGGCACCTAGGCCCCCTCCCACGCTAATTATTTTACCAAATACAACGGATCAAAATTCTGAAATAGCCATTTTATTCAACGTAGTCGAAAAACCTTATAACTATGTCTTTGGGGACGACTTACTCCCCCACAGTCCCCGTGGGAGGGGCAACAAGTTACAAACTTTGACCAGTGCTTACATATAGTAATGGTTATTGGGAAGTGTCCAGGCGTTTTCAGGAGGATTTTTTTGATTGGGGGAGGGGTTGAAAAGAGGGGGATAATCTGGGGGAACTTTCCATCGATAATTTGTCATGGGGGAAGAAAATCTCCATGAAGGGAGCGCAGGAATTACTAGCATTATTTAAAAAAAATACAATGAAAAAATAAATATGAAAAAGTTCTTTCAGCTGGAAGTAAGGAACAGCATTAAAACTTAAAACAAACAGAAATTATTACCCATATGAGGGGCTCACCTCTTCCTAATATCTTGCTCTTTATACTAAAGTATTTTTAGTAATTTCAACTATTTATTCTATGGCTTTTGTGATTCAGGGGTCATTCTTAATGAATTGGGACAAAATTTAAGCTTTAGTGTAAAGAGCGAGGTACTGACGAGGGGGCGAACCCCCTCATATATGCAATAAAAATGTGAGAATACAAAAGTTCTTCACGTAAGCTAATTTTTAAGTTACGTAAATCTTTTACTAATAAAAAGATTCGTAAAAAATTAAAAGTTCTAGTTGCCTTTTTAATTAACCAAAAAATCGGAGGGCAACTAGGCTTCCTCCCCCGCTCTTTTTTTCTTAAAATCATTCGATCAAAATTATGAGAAAGCCATTTAGCAAAAAAAAAATGCAAATTTTGTTTTAATTATTCCTCTGTGGAGAGCCAAAATCAAAACATGCATTGATTCAAAAACGTTCAGAAATTAAATAAAAAAACAAGTTTTCTTAACTGAAAGTAAGGAGCGACATTAAAACTTAAAAAGAACAGAAATTACTTCGTATATGAAAGAGGTTGCTTCCTCATCAACGCCCCGCTCTTTACGCTAAAGTTTTTTACTGTTTTAAAAAGAAGAATTGAGAGAAAGAGTCAAACTTTAGCGTAAAGAGCGGGGCGTTAATGAGGAAGCAGCCTCTTTCATATACGAAGTAATTTCTGTTCGTTTTAAGTTTTAATGTCGCTCCTTACTTTCAGTTAAAAAACTTGTTTTTTTTTATTTAATAATATTAAAAGGCCCCTTTTTAGTAGGCTTAAGTGATTGAAGGGCAACTAACCCTCCTCCCACGCCCACCATTTACACAAACACCCAATTTTGAGATAGCCATTTTGTTCAACATAATTGAAAGCTCCGGAAATTATGTCTTTGAGGATGACAAGTCCCCCTCCCCCTTTGTATATAAATACAAAGGGTGATCGTAAACTTCGGAGGGGGCTCATTGGATTGGTAATCAGATGTTGTGGTGTTTTGTTTAAGATTAAGAGTGATCAAAGGGTGGATACCCCCCCCCCCACCACACCAAATTTTGAGATACCCATTTATTGTTGTAGAAACATTGAAAAGACCTCATTCGATTGGAAATTAGAAGTGCTATTGGCCTTTTAAATAGTCAAAATTGATTGGAGGGCAACTAACCCCTCCTCCCGCATCCACCATTTCCCCAAACACTTCCAATCAAAATTTTGAGATTGCTATTTTGTTCAACGTAATTGAAAGGTCCAGGAATTATGTCTTTAAGGTTGACAAACCCCTACAGCCCTCAGAGCAAGGGTTGTAAGTTATGCCCTGGGGGGCATATAAGGTCTACATAGAAAGAGTGATTGTACGAAGCAAGAGAAGGGCTGACAACCCCCAAACTTCTCAAGACCAGAATAAAATTTGCACTTTACTAAAATAAATACATTTAAAATGTTTTCACTTTATTTTTTCTCGTTTAAAATGTTTTTAGTGGTTATATGAAGAGAAAGTCCTCCCCCTTGCACTCCAGTTACAGCGCGACTATAGGGTGCCCGTTTTAAGAGTAACAAGAGATTGGATGGCAAGCAGCCCTTTTCTCAAACCCGTTCTTTTTCCAAACGCATCCAGTCAAAATTTTGAGACAGCCATTTTGTTCAGCACTGTTCAGCACAAAATGGCTATCTAAAAAAAACATTCCGATTGGTTTGGGGAATAAAGATGTGAGGGGGGGCTAGTTGCCTTCGGATCTCTTTTGACCCGTAAAAAGTTTTCGATTTCAAATCAAATTAGCCGTCTCTGAAGTTTCTGTGGGCATCCCTTTCATAAATACCATATACATACTCAGGGCATAACTTACCATGTCTGCCTCCAGGCCCTGGGGGGATTGTGTTGACCCTGGAGTTTTTGCTATATGATCTTTTTACTATTTAAAAAGAATGACTCAAAGTTTTTATCGGATGAAAAAGGTTGTGGCAGGGGGGGGGCATAGTTACCCTGTAATCTTTTCTGGATCTTAAAAAGTGACCTGCAGTTTTCAATGTCCTGTCAAATGAACCCTCTCTGAAGTTTATACAAGCATCCATTCCATAAGAACCACATATGCCAACAGGGCATAACTTACTACGCTGTCCCTGGGCTCTGAAGGTCGTGTCGACACCGGAATTTTTTTTATGATCTTTGATCCTTATGATTTTTAATAAAATGGCAATTTCAAATTTTTTATCGGATTCATTTGGGAAAAAGGGCGTGGGGGGCTAGTTGCCCTCCGATCACTTTTGAGCTTTTTCCTCCAGGATGTTCCCTTCTCAACACCCTGCTCTTTACGCTAAAATTTGACTATTTCTCTCAATTCTACTTTATTAAACAGTAAAAAAACTTTAGCGTAAAGAGCGGGGCGTTGAGAAGGGAACAGCCCCTTTCATACACGGAGTAATTTCTGTTCGATTTAAATTTTAATATCGTGCCTTACTTTCAGTTAAAAAAAAAACTGTTTTTTTTTTATTTAATTTCTGAACGTTTTTGAATTAATGCATGTTTGATTTTGGCTCTCCGCACATAAATTATTAAAATAAAATTTGCACATGAATTCTTTTTTTGGCTAAATGGCTTTCTCTTAGTTTTGATCAGACGATTTTGAGAAATAAGGGGTGGGGAAGGAGGCCCACTAAAATTGTTTTTTTATTTAATTTCTGAACGTTTTTGAATCAATGCATGTTTTGATTTTGGCTCTCCGCAGAGGAATAATTAAAACGAAATTTGTATATTTATTTATTTTTGGCTAAATGGCTTTCTCATAATTTTGATCTAATGGTTTTGAGAAAAAAGAGCAGGGGAGGAAGCCTAGTTGCCCTTCGATTTTCAGTTAATTAAAAAGGCAACTAGAACTTTCAATTTTTTACTAATCTTTTTATAAGTAAAAGATATACGTAACTTATAAATTAGCTTACGTAAAGAACTTTTGTATTCTTATGTTTTTATTACATATATGAGGGGGTTCGCCCCCTCGTCAGTACCTCGCTCTTTGCACTAAAGCTTAAATTTTGTCCAAATTCATTAAGAATGATCCCTGAATCACTAAAGCCGCAGAAAACATATTTGAAATTACTAAAAATACTTTGGCGTAAAGAGCGAGGTATTAGGAGGATTTGAGCCCCTTATATGGGTAATAATTTCTGTTCGTTTTAAGTTTTACTGCTGCTGCTTACTTCCAGCTGAAAAAAAAAGTTTTTCATTGTTTTTTTTTAAGTAATGCTAGTAAATCCTGCGCTCCCTTCATGGAAATTTTCTTCCCCCATGACAAATTCTTCGATGAAAAGTTCCCCCAGCATATTCCCCTCTTCTCAACCCCTGCCTCCAACAAAAAAATCCTCCTGAAAACGCCTGTACACTTCCCAATAACCATTACTATAGGTAAGCACTGGTCAAAGTTTTGAACTTGTATCCCCTCCAACGGGGACTGTGGGGGAGTAAGTCGTCCCCAAAGACATAGTTATGAGGTTTTTCGACTACGTTGAATAAAATGGCTATCTCAGAATTTTAATCTGTTGACTTTGGAAAAATAATTAGTGTGGGAGGGGGCCTAGGTGCCCTTCAATTTTTTTGGTCACTTAAAAAGGGAACTAAAACTTTTCATTTCCGTTAGAATGAGCCCTCTTGCAACATTCTAGGACAACTGGGTCGATACAATCACCCCTGGGGAAAAAAAAACAACAAAAAAAACAAATAAACACGCATCCGTGATCTGCCTTCTGCCAAAAAATTTAAAATTCCATATCTTTGTAGATAGAAGCTTGAAACTTCTACACTACGGATCTGTGATACGTTGAATCTGATGGTGTGAATTTCGTTAAGATTCTATGACTTTTAGGGGGTGTTTCCCCCTATTTTCTAAAATAACGCAAATTTTCTCAGGCTCATAACTTTTGATGCGTAGTACTAAACTTATATATTTAAAATCAGCATTAAAATGCAATTCTTTTGATGTAGCTATTGGTACCAAAATTCCATTTTTTAGACTTTTGGTCACTATTGAGCCGGATCGCTAGTTACTACAGTTCGTTACCACGAACTGTTTGATACTGGTCAAAGTTTGTAACTTTCAGCCCCTCCCCCGGGAACTCTGGGGGAGTAAATCATCCCAAAGACATAGTTATTAAGGTTTTCAACTATACTGAACAAAATTGCTATCTCAAAATTTTGATTCGGTGGCTTTGGGAAAAAATTAGCGTGGGAGGGGGCCTAGTTGCACTCCAATTTTTTGGGTCACTTAAAAAGGGCACTAGAACTTCTGTTTCCTTTAGAATGAGCCCTTTCGCAAGATTCTAGAACCACTGGGTCGATACGATCACCCCTAGAAAAAAAAATAAACAAACAAACAAATAAACACGCATCCGTGATCTGCCTTCTGGCAAAAAATTAAATAAATAAACTAGTTTTTTTAACTGAAAGTAAGGAGCGACATTAAAACTTAAAACGAACAGAAATTACTCCGTATATGAAATGGGTTGTCCCCTCCGCAATCCCTCGCTCTTTACGCTAAAGTTTGACTCATTGCCACAATTCTGCTTTTTAAAACAATTAAAAGCTTTAGCGTAAAGAGCAAGGGATTGCGGAGGGGACAACCCATTTCATATACGGAGTAATTTTTGTTCGTTTTAAGTTTTAATGTCGCTCCTTACTTTCAGTTTTATTTAATTTCTAAACGTTTTTGAATTAATGCATGTTTGATTTTGGCTCTCCGCACATAAATTATTGAAATGAAATTTGTATATTAATTATTTTTTTTGGCTAAATGGCTTTCTCTTATTTTTGATCAGACGATTTTGAGAAATAAGGGGTGGGGAAGGAGGCCTAGCTGTCCTTCCATTTTTCGGTTACTTAAAAAGGCTGCTAGAACTTTTAATTTTTAACGAACGTTTTTATTAGTAAAAAATATGCGTAACTTAAGAATTAACTTACTTAAAAAACTTTTATATTCTTATATTTTTATTATGTGTACGAGCGGGTTTGTACCCTCTTTAATGCCTCGCTCTTTACACTAAATCGTAATTTTTGTCCCAATTCTTTAAGAATAACCCCCGAATCAAAAAGGCCGTAGAATAAATAGTTGAAATTACTAAAAATACTTTAGCATAAAGAGCGAGGTATTTATCTCCTCCTAAATACCTCGCTCTTTATGCTTAAGTATTTTTAGAACCCCTCATATGCGTAATAATCTCTATTCGTTTTAAATTTCAATGCTACTCCTTACTTTCATTTGAAAAAACGTTTTCATGTTTATTTTTTAATTTTTTTTTTATAGTAATGCTAGAAAATCCTGCGCCCTTATCATTGAATTTTTCTTCCCCCATGACATATTCCTCCAAGGAAAGATCCTCCCAAATAGCCCCCTCCCATCAATCCCACCCCCCAAACCAAAAAAATCCCCCTGAAAACGTCTGTACACTTCTCAATAACCATTACTATATGTAAACACTGGTCAAAGTTTGTAACTTGCGGCCCCTCCCCCAGGGATTGTGGGGGAGTAAGTCATTCCCAAAGACATAGTTATTATGGTTTTCGACTATGTGGAACAAAATGGCTATCTCAAAATTTTAATCCATTGACTTTTGGAAGAAAATGAGCGTGGGAGGGGGCCTAGGTGCCCTCCAGTTTTTTTGATCACTTAAAAAGGGCACTAGAACTTTTCATTTCCGTTATAATGAGGCCTCTTGCGACACCCTAGGACCACTTGGTCGATACGATGACCCCTGGGGAAAAGAAAAATAAACAAGAACAAACAAACAAATAAACACGCACCCGTGATTTGTCTTCTGCAAAAAATACGAAATTCCACATTTTTTTAGATAGAAGCTTGAAATTATGCTACAGGGTTCTCTGATACGCCGAATGCGATGGTGTGATTTTCGTTAAGATCCTATGACTTTTAAGGGATGTTTCCCCCTATTTTCCAAAATAAGGCAAATTGTCTCAGGCTCGTAACTTTTGATGACAAAGACTAAATTAATTGAAACTTATATATTTAGAATCAGCGTGAAAATTTGATTCTTTTGATGTATCTTTTAGCATCAAAATTCCGTTTTTTAGAATTTTGTTTACTATTTAGCCGGGTCGCTGCTTACTACAGTTCGTTACCACAAACTGTTTGATACAAAATTCCACATTTTTATAGATAGAAGCTTGAAACTTCTACAATAGGGTTCTCTGATGCGCTGGCTTTTAGGGGTTGTTTCCACCTATTTTCAAAAATAAGGAAAATTTTCTCAGGCTCGTTACTTTTGATGGGTAAGATTAAAGTTAATCAAACTTATATATTTAAAATCAGCATTAAAATATGATTCTTTTGATGTAGCTATTGTTATCAAAATTCATTTTTTTAGAGTTTTGGTTACCATTGAGCCGGGTCGCTCCCTACTACAGTTTGTTACCACGAACTGTTTGATATTATTCCTCTCGTTTTAGGCCTGCCCCTTGTTGACTCCTCCTTTAAGATTGGTCCCTTCTTTGGAAATAGTATAAGTATTTTGTTGAATTTTTGCTAGGGAGACTGTTTTTAGGCCTGATTTGGAATTAGTCTTCTGGTGAGAAATCTTACAAGTTTGTTTGCCCTCAATATTCTCCCTTCTTCGCAACGCATATGTCTAAGATAATTTATTCCAAACTTCAGCTGTATTGCCAGAATTATGAGTTTTTTTCCGAAATAAGTTTTGCTATGCTACAATAGGCACCTTTTCTAGCAACAATAGGCATGTTGCGATATTCGACCGTGAAAATAAATAAGCCAAAGCTATTGGTTAAAATTGATAATACTTATCGATAAAAATTCAAATATTGTCAATTCTCAAGTTTTTTGTTGTCTTTACAGTTTTGGCTTATTCTTTTACTGACGTTTCATTAACGTTTCTTTTTTTAATGTGTCGCCTGTTGCTATCAAAAACCTCATGGATGCATACGCAGGGCTTTTTCAGGAAAAATTTAATTCTTCGTTTTTCTTGTAAATTTCTACTTAACAATTAAATCAATTCAATTTAATTTTTACTGTCCTTGGTAATTTAAAATTATCCTTAAGTTTGTCTCTCAATTTCAAAATGTAGTATAATGAGCAAATGATAATAATAATAATATCAAGCAAATAATAACGTAATAATTAGCATATGGTAATAATAGTGAGCAAATTATAATGTAATAATGAACAAATGTAATTTTAGAGACGGAAATATTCGTATATTTATCCTTCTTTTTTTTCACTGGCTAGAAATATCCTTGTTTATTCCTTTTTCACAACTTCCTTCATTTTGTCATCCAATAGCCAAAAAACATTGAATAGCTATAAAAGGATAACAACAGAATAAAAGAAAAAAAGGTAAATTAAAAAGGGCAGTAACAAAAATAAAAAGTGAATCAAAGTTAAAAACACAGTATACACCAAAAGAAATGGACAGATTCTGCATTAGAAGACATCGTCAGCTTCGTGTATAACAAGGCCACCTTACCTGATATATTGGGAGAATAAAACCTAAGCATTATATTTTACTATTTTTATACCAGGGTTGTCAAATGAAGTAAAACTAAAGGAAATTTGCAGAATGAACAGTTTGAGCATAGTTTGCATCAGCTTTCAATCCTCAATTTTTAAAGCAACTGCTATTCTAGCCATCCTTACCACCACCAGGAGTCACATATGGTAGCCTTCACCACCCAGGATATGGGCCCGCTTTATTAGGCAATGCTTTACCGCCTCGTTCTGAAATGTCTCACCAAGCATATGGGATGCATTCTATGGGAAATGAAATGCATCACCACTATCTGTAAGTATTGTTTCAGGCTTTCATCAACACAACTTTCTTTATGTTTCTTACTTTTTTGGACATAATTACCTATAATTTGCTGATTTTAACATTCTATATAAAAAACGCACAAAATTCTCACAGTTGTAAATCTACTAAGAAAATCCCAAAGAACGACCCAAATGCCCCGCCCCTAGATCCCCATCCTTCTGATTTTGAAAATAAGCTTGTTTGGTATTTTCACTTAACAAGCCAATTACGATATTTTGTCGAAAAATTAAAAAAAAATTACCCCCGACGTCCGTGGATTTTAAATAAATAAATTTTGTCCCCTTTTTTTTTATATTTTCGTGAATTGCCGCCACTATTTCCTGCTCCTGGACATCATGGTTGCAGGTGTAACTGCAACCTAGTAAAGAGCGAATCGCAATCCATAGCAATGGAAAGTTAAAAGACGTGTTTAGAATAAAACTAAGTTGTTAGAAAAAATTGCCATCTGACACTGATTTAGGAATCGTAATTTTTATTTCGGTTCGTCTTAAAAGTAAAAGTTTATTGCGAAAAGAAATTTATGGTGATTTCGAAGAAAAGCCTGAGACCCCTGATTTTTAGTTATCTGCTCAATATGTACAAGCACAGGGGGAACCAGGGGAACCAGGGCATAATGCTACAGAAGCCAGGATCGTGTGGCGGAACAAAGACACATAGGCACTGAGAATTCGAAAAGAGAAAACACCAAAAAAATGAAAATCTATGTTTTATTCATTAGCCTAGAGGGAAAAAGAAAGAAAAATTGTATCGAGATTCTATTAAAGGAACACCCTAATTTCTATGAAGAAGAAAATCGATATAATAATTGAAATAATATTTCCAAAGATATATCACCTAATGAGGTTAGAAACAAGTTACTGAAGATTATGAATGTGATTTTTGAAAAAAAGTGAAGTACTTAGCGATTTTAAGAAAACCCTAAATATACCCCTGTATCAGAAAGATGATAGGAGTGAGTGTGATAATTATAGAGGCATTAGCCTAGTTTCTATAAGTTGTAAATTACTTGTAGGATTTTATTCTTTAAACTTAGACATGTCGTAGATAAAGTTTAAAGAGAAGAACAGTGCGGTTTTAGGAAGGATTGCGGACGTGTCGATCAAATTTTCACTCATCGGTGAATAATTGAGAAGTGGCTTAGTTATCAAACACCTTTAATTCTCAATTTTATAGATTATGAGCAAGCGTTCGATTCAGCTGAGAGAAGAGCTTTAACATTGGTCCTATTCGTGTATTGGATAACATGTAAATACATTAAAGTGATTAATGCTATTTACAAGTACAACCTTGCTGTAGTAAAGGTATAATCAAGCCAAAAAGCCTCTTAGTTAAATTATGAATAGAAAGAAAGGAGGAATAATTTGTGAATAATGTCAGATATTGTTTATTCAGTTCAAATTATTGTTTTTTCTTCTTCTTCTTTCTTATTTGTATAGTGATAGTCTACTTTTTTTCTAGGTGCTAAATAATCAAAGAATGAATTATGATGGACGGGCTCATCAAACTGAGTCGAGGTTCAGGCCAAAAAGGTCCATTGTCTCTAATTATGTCCTCCCAGAAATTTAGGAAAATCAAATAACTGTTTAAAAACCAACATGTCTTCTTTTCTTCAACAAAAGCTGTTCTGAGTTTATTTGTGCTAGAGAAAAAAAAGGCAAAGTTTAGTAGATGTCTTTCCGTGAAGAATTCTAGTAGATGTCTTCATGAGTCGTCCTGTCCGAGTGGATTAGTGAGCTGGATTCAGGATCCTTTGTCTGAGAGGGCAAGGGTTCGAATCCTAGTATACCCAATTATTTAGTTCGGGACGGGGTTCAGTGGCGTGACTCAGTAAGCTCAGCCAGTGTCAACCCAGCTTAAAACGGGTACCTGGAGAATTCTGGGGAAGGTAAACAGGAATGGTGAGCGAGAGCACAGGATGGTTGCCCCCCCCCCCCCGTTACACTTCCTGGCTGAAGGGCCAAGAAGCAGAGATCAGTCCCGCCAGTAGGGACTGTAAAGTCTAATTCCGTATTCTTTAACTTTTCTTTACCTTTTCGTTGAAAAATGGAAAAATAATGACGCAGAACTACACTTAGCTGTGTTCTCATTCAGCAGATTGCAGTATAATCAATCGAACAAAGTATGTTAATTCTTAATGTTTTATACTGATTTATTTGTAGAGATGACTAATATAGTAATATGGTGGAATTGAGCCGGAAAATATGTCAATATGTGAAATGGGAACCCAACTAAAACCAAAATCTTATCTATTGCGTGAGAAGTATGAAAAAGAGATTTTGGATGGGCAAAAAAAATATTTAGCACGTCTTGAAAGAAAATAATCCTTGACCTATTGCGTCCAATAGATAAAAAGCCCAATATCAATATCCGAAATGTTGGAATTGAGCCGGAAATTTTTGATTCGTTTTAAGGAGATGGCACTCTAGTTTAGTGTATATTATTATATATCTCCTTTGTCGAGCTGTTTTCTTCTTTCATTTATTATTTTAGCGATTTTAGTCGCTTAAAATACCCGAGTTAAGCTGTGTTTGTTTTGTTTAATAAGTTAGTTTGGTCAAACCATTACAATGTTATATCTCCATTCCACAGCCATCAGCTTTCATTTGAAACAGAAAAATTATATGAAGTGGCGAAGTAGTTTTGCATATATTTAGAGATCGTTTTCTCCTTTTTTTAATGGGTACAGGTCCAAAAAAGCATCGTCTGATACATGCACGCAGAGAAAAAGTCGCTTGGTGAAAGGGGGATCTCCCCAATTCTTTAAAAACAGGCATTACCCTCACCCCAGGAAGAACTCTGGGCTAAAAATGTACTTTTTTAGCATATTTTACTTCCCTCTTTGATGAATTCAGCTAGTCTCCCCAGCTTTTGAGCCTTAAATCTACGAGTATGCATGCTGTGACATGTGTTACACACACATATTTCGTTCTTGTGAAACTTTACCGTAATGTTTACAGGACTTAAAACGAAAAGATTTTGGTTCATTTGACTTCAAAACTTCTCTTTTTAAGAGAATAATGCAATTGCAATTCGCTAGTTTTATGTGCCCTTATTCCATTTCCATTTATTCCACATTATTGAGCATTTGTTTTTCGTAGTGTTCGTGTGAGCATATAAAAGTGCATGAGATAAATTTTTTTGTTTTGTTTGCTGAATAAATCCGTATCTGTTTTAAATATTTCACATATTTTTAATTCAAATTATTTGATATCCTATGTACTTTATTTTTTCTTTATTTTTTTTTCTTTATAAGAGAATCTGTCACTTTTGTCCAACTGATTGTCTTGTATTGCTTGCAGAATGTTGTGTTAAAAAATTGATTACGAATACCACCCTGCCTTTTTGCAAGAGCCAATCAATTCTGAAACAAGAGGTGTTTTTTAAACAAAGACTGTGAAAGCAGACTAATATAGGCTACATGAATGTTCAGGTTATATAACCAATGGCCGTCCTGTTCCAAAGAATAAAAACGATAGAAATAACGAAGAAAAGTGGAAATTAAGTTGAAAGAATCTTAGCATCATAACTTCAAGGGAGATCAGGATAACGCTTTGAGTAAGTGTATGAATGTTCATTTAATTTGAGTCCTGTTTTTAATTATGAGTTATTGCTATCGTTTTAATTTGCTTCTTTATCTTGGTTACATAATCAGGCTAGGCGTATATGTTGGTTTTGCTGTCACTATTTGAATTGGAACTCCTCATTTCTTGACACTATATCCTGTGTAAAGAAATCTTCTATCACTCGGTATCTCGGAGTTTTTTTTCTGTTTTTTATCAAAGGGAGTATTTTAGAAATAAGTGAAAATACTTAAATAAATATCACTCGGTATCATATACTTGGATGTCTCGTCTGATACATCAGTTGTCGTGCATCACCACGGAAAAAGAAATCCCTGATTATCTGTAAATTTTTAAATCCTACTAAATGTGATTTAATCCCTGTGTATAAGTCCATGAGAGTGAGACACTAAAGATAATTAGGACGCATTACAAATAGATAATAGGCTACCAAATTCTGCGCTTTTTTGAAAGTAGTGAAAAATAGAAAGTCCTCAAATGAGCTTGATTTTTCATGACGAATTTATACGTTTGAACTAGAATTAATGTATTCAAGCCGAAGTAGCTGAGTTGGTAAAGTGTTATGTTCCAGATTCCAGGTTTGAACCTTGGCTATAGCGTTAATACAAAAGAAGAAAAAAACTAAAAAAAGGTAAAAACTACCAAAAAAGTAAAAAGAAAATACTAAAAGAAATAAAAAAAATAAAAAAAAATAAAAAAAGGTAAAAAACTAGACTAAAAAAGAAAAAACTAAAAAAAACTAAAAAAAAGGTAAAAACTACAAAAAAAAACTAAAAAGAAAAAAAAAACAAAAACTAATAAAAAAAACTAAAAACAGAAAAAGAAAAAATACTAAAAACAGGAAAAAACCTGAAAAATAAAGGAGAAAAAGAAAACTAAAAACCGGGACACTAAAAACAGGGAATATAAATGACGACCGGGACACTCAAAGAGAAATTACAGACTGGAAAACTGGGACACAAATAACGACCGGGAGATATAAATGACGACCGGGACGCTCAAAGATAAATTACAGACTGGGACACCGGGACACAAATGACGACCGGGACACAGGGAATATAAATGACGACTTGGACGCTCAAAGATAAATTACAGACTGGGACACTGGGACACAAATGACGACCGGGATACTGGGAATATAAATGACGACCAGGACACAGGGACACAACTACAAGGGGGATGCAAGGGGAACAGAGGGATATATAAATGACGACGGGGACACAGGGAATGTTCGATTAGAAATCACCATCAACAAAGCTCAAGGGCAATCATTAGAATAATCAGGTATAAATCTGAATATGGATTGTTTTTCCCATGGACAATTTTATGTTGCATGTTCAAGAGTCAGTAAACCAGACAATCTATTTATATGCACAGACAATGGGGCAGCAAAGAATGTTGTATATTTACAAGTTTTACGTAGTTAAAAATATATATATACTAGATGTTGGGGTGGCGCTTCGCGCCACCCCAACACCTAGTTGGTGGGGCGCTTCGCACCCCCCGAGCCACCCCCCCGCGCACATAAGTCGTTACTTGCCATATTAGTTACGAGCCATTGTAGTTGTGTCCCTGTGTCCCACCTGTGAATAGATATATATATATATATATATATATATATATATATATATATATATATATATATATATATATATATATATATATATGTTTTTAACTACGTAAAACATGCGAATATACAACATTCTTCGCTGTCCCATTGTCTGTGCATATAAATGGATTGTCAGGTTTACCGACTCTTGAACATGCAACATATAATTGTCCATGGGAAAAACAATCCGTATTCAGATCTTTATCTCATTATTCTAATGATGTGTCCCTATGTCCCGGTCGTTATTTATATTAGCCTGTGTCCCGGTCGTCATTTGTGTCCCGGTATCCCAGTTTGTAATTTCTCTTTGAGTGTCCCGGTCGTCATTTATATTCCCTGTGTCCCGGTGTCCCGGTCGTCATTTGTGTCCCGGTGTCCCGGTCTGTAATTTCTATTCGAACAATCCCTGTGTACCGGTCGTCATTTATATATCCTGCCTGTGCCCCCGGCGTCCCTGTTGTAGTTGTGTCCCTGTGTCCCGGTCGTCATTTATATTCCCTGTGTCCCGGTCGTGATTTGTGTCCGGGTGTCCCAGTCTATAATTACTCTATGAGGTTCCCGGTCGTCATTTATATTCCCTGTGTCCTGGTCGTCATTTGTGTCCCGGTATATAATTTCATCAGTTGACAAACATGACGTCAGTCGACGAACAACTTCATGACGCATACAGCTCAATCCTTATAATGACGTCAGTCGACAAACATGACGTCAGTCAACACACAAACATGAAGTCACTCGATACACACACACACAGAAAACTTATTTATATATATATAAGATATAGGTCCGAGAGGTTCCAGGTTCGAACCTTGGCTTTAGCATTAATACAAAAGAAGAAAAAAAACTAAAAAAGGTAAAAACTACAAAAAAACTAAAAAAAAAAAATACTAAAAAACTAAAAAAGCTAAAAAACTAAAAAAAAAACTTAAAAAAGGGTAAAACTAAAAACAAAAAAAGAAAAAAAAACTAAAAAAAAACTAAAAAAAGGTAAAAACTACAAAAAACTAAAAAGAAAAAAAAAAACAAAAACTAATAAAAAAAAACTAAAAAAACCAAAAACTGAAAAAGAAAAAAAACTAAAACAAGGAAAAAAAAACTGAAAATAAAAGATGAAAAAGAAAACTAAAAACCCGGACACAGGGAATATAAATGACGACCGGGACACTCAAAGATAAATTACAGATCGGGACACCGGGACACAAATGACGACCGGGACACCGGGCCACAGGGAATATAAATGACGACTGGGACGCTCAAAGAGAAATTACAGATCGGGACACCGGGACAAAAATGACGACCGGGACACCGGGCCACAGGGAATATAAATGACGACTGGGACGCTCAAAGAGAAATTACAGACTGGGACCCTGGGGGACAAATGACGACCGGGATACTGGGAATATAAATGACGACCGGGACACAGGGACACAACTACAAGGGGGATGCCGGGGGCACAGGGGGATATATAAATGACGACGGGGACACAGAGAATGTTCGATTAGCAATCACCATCAACAAAGCTCAAGGGCAATCATTAGAATAATCAGGTATAAATCTGAATACGGATTGTTTTTCCCATGGACAATTTTATGTTGCATGTTCAAGAGTCGGTAAACCTGACAATCTATTTATGTGCACAGACAATGGGACATCGAAGAATGTTGTATATTCGCTAGTTTTACCTAGTTAAAACATATATATACTAGCTGTTGGGGTGGCGCTTCGCGCCACCCCAACACCTAGTTGGTGGGGGCGCTTCGTGCCCCCAAGCCCCCCCACACGCGTAAGTCATTACGCGCCATATTAGTTACGCGCCATTGTAGTTGTGTCCCTGTGTCCCACCTGTGAATATAGATAGATTTATATATGTGTTTCAAACTACGTAAAAATTGCGAATATACAACATTCTTGGCTTTCCCACTACTGGGAGCTTTCCGTTTCCCATTGCCAGCAATTGATCTGAAAATGTTTGACCAGAGTCATCGTTTTGCAATCGGACACGCATATTTGTAGTTAATTTTAATATTTTTACGTGTGCCCATAAATTAGAATTTTTCAGGCAAGCATTCATTTCGTCTGCAGGAGTTGATCTAGGTATTATAGGTAATGTTTGCCTGAAATTTCCCGCAAGCAATATTAATGTGCTGCCAAAGGGTTTCGACTTCCCTCTCAAATCTTTCAAGCATTGATCCAGAGCCTCGAGCGATTTTTTGTGTGCCATTGTGCACTCATCCCAAATAATAAGTTTGCATTGCTGCAATACTTTACCCATCCCAGATGATTTGGAAATATTGCACGTGGGAGTTTCTGTAGAATGCAAATTCAGAGGCAATTTCAAAGCGGAATGAGCAGTTCTTCCACCAGGCAGCAATGTTGCGGCTATTCCGGACGACGCAATTGCCAACGCTATATCATTTTTTGATCGAATTGATGCCAGAATCAGTTTTATCACAAACGTTTTACCAGTAACTCCTGGCGCATCCAAAAAGAAAATTTCTCCAACGTTGTTATCGACACAATGCATTATCGTATGATAAATGTCTTTTTGTTCCGACGTTAACTTGGAAATTTTCTTTTGTACATACGACAATAGATCACTCGTACTGTAACTTTGTTCACGATCCAATTCTACACATGTCGAAACAGCAGCGATACGGTTAGGTGAAGGCATTCCCAAATCCTGAAGAGGTTTGTTTGCAATACGTACCCACAAATCTTCTATAATAACTAAAGTGTAGTTATAAATTTCTGATGTAAAATCAAAAGTCATATCTGACGTCTCTAACTGTTTTCGATGGAGTATATCTTCGGACATTTTTGACTTATATTTTTCCCATAACTCTGTAGGAGCTGATGGAGAGAAAGTTGTTAAAATGATGCCAAACAATGCACGAATTTGACTTGGGGTTGACGTTTCGCACGCGTCATTGATGCAGTTATCCCAGTGTTGGTCATTCTCCAATAAATTCAGAGCTTGGCATGCACTACGGTAAGTGTCATGTATAGTACCGTTTACAGTTCTCAAATACTCAAAGGATGTCGGACCGGGTACATTCACCAAAAGCAGGCGTAGAAAGAAGCATTCATGTTGATTGGGGTGAACGGTGTAGAGTCTTCCTATCGTGGTATCTTTGAAGATGGTAGGTTGGCCGTCGACTGACTGGCTTCATTATGAAATACATATCGCCGAACCTTTGTTTTTTTAACTAAAATTTGGTAGGCATTGATGACCTTATCCAAGTCAAAATCCCAAACCCAATCATCATCGCTATCATTTTCAGTTTTGATATGTTTTGACTCTCGCTGTCCAGGTGGATCTTCATCTAACTGTGCGGTTTTGCGTTCTTTAGCCTCAAGCCTGTTTCCTTGCTGTTCTTTTGATTCCTCGGCACGCTTTCTTTTCTGACTTTCTCTATCAGCAGCAAGTTTTTTGGCATAGACTCTTTGAGCATCTTCATCGGCTTTTGCCATTGTAAGTTCATCAGTCATTTTAAACTTAAACATTAATAGATTTCTTCGTGAACATATAAGTCTTAAATATCTTCAATGACGTCACCGACATAGCAAAAATGACGACAACTAACTTCATGACGTCAGTCGACACAGAAACATGACGTCACCTGACAGACAGACACACAGACAGACAACTTATTTTTATATGTATAGATATAATAGCTGTTGGGGTGGCGCTTCGCGCCACCCCAGCACCTAGTTGGTGGGGGCACTTCGCCCCCCCCCCGCGCGCATAAGTCGTTACGCGCCATATTAGTTACGCGCCATTGTAGTTGTGTCCCTATGTCCCAACTGTGAATATATATATATATATATATATATATATATATATATATATATATATATATATATATATATATATATATATATATAAAAATATATATATATATATATATATATATATATATATATATATATATATATATATATATATATGTTTTTAACTACGTAAAACTTGCGAATATACAACATTCTTTGCTGTCCCATTGTCTGTGCATATAAATAGAATGTCAGGTTTAACGACTCTTGAACATGCAACATATAATGGTCCATGGGAAAACAATCCGTATTCAGATCTATACCTCATGATTCTAATGATTGCCCTTGAGCTTTGTTGATGGTGATTGCTAATCGACGATTCCCTGTGTCGCCATCGTCATTTATATATCCCTCTGAGCCCCCCAGCGTCCCTGTTTTAGTTGTGTCCCTGTGTCCCGGTCGTCATTTCCCGGTGTCCCGGTCGTCATTTGTGTCCCGGTCTGTATATACATTCGTTTTTGAATTGGTCCTTTTTTAGGTTTTAGTTTTTTACCTTTTTTAGTTTTTTTTTTCTTTTTTTTAGTTTTGTTTTTCTCCTGTATTTTTATTTTTTTTTCCTTTTTCATTTCATTTTCTTTTTTAGTTTTTTTTAGCTTTTTAGCTTTTTTAGTTTTTTTTTATTAGTTTTTAGTTTGTTTTTTTTTTAGTTTTTTTGTAGTTTTTACCTATTTTTTAGTTTTTAATTTTTTTTTACTTATGTCCTGGTCGTCATTTATACTCCCTGTGTCCCGGTCGTCATTTGTGTCCCGGTGCTTTATTGATGGTGATTGCTAATCGAACATTCCTTGTGTCCCGGTCGTCATTTATATTCCCTATGTGCCGGTGTCCCGGTCGTCATTTGTGTCCCAATGTCCCGGTCTGTAATTTCGTCAGTCGACACAGAAACATGACGTCACCTGACAGATCCACAGACAGACAACTTATTTTTATATATATAGATATATATAAAAATATATATATATATATATATATATATATTTTCTTTTTAGTTTTTTTGTAGTTTTTACCTTTTTTAGTTTTTTCTTCCTTTGTATTAATGCTAAAGCCAAGGTTCAAACCTGGAGCCTCTCGGACCTAGAACCTGAAACATAACGCTTTACCAACTCAGCTACTTCGGCTTGAATACATTTGTTTTGAGCAGCTTCCTCGGGTGTTGCCATTGTAGGTTCTTCAGTCATTTTACAATTAGAAATTTCTCTTTCAACGGTCTTCTTACAATTAAAAATTTGTCTTTGAACGATATTCTTAAATACCTGTGTCCTGGTCGTCATTTATATTCCCTGTGTCCCGGTCGTCATTTGTGTCCCGGTATCCCAGTCTGTCATTTCTCTTTGAGTGTCCCGGTCGTTATTTATATTCCCTCTGTCCCGGTCGTCATTTGTGTCCCGGTCTGTAATTTCTCTTTAAGTGTGTTTTCTTTTTAGTATTTTTTAGTTTTTTACATTTTTCTTTTTTCAGTTTTCTTTTTCTTCTTTATTTTTCAGCTTCACTATGAAATACATATCGCCGAACCTTTGTTTTCTTAACTAAAATCTGGTAGGCATTGATGACCTTATCCAAGTCAAAATCCCAAACCCAATCATCATCGCTATCATTTTCAGTTTTGATATGTTTTGACTCTCGCTGTCCAGGTGGATCTTCATCTAACTGCGCGGTTTTGCGTTCTTTAGCCTCAAGCCTGTTTCCTTGCTGTTCTTTTGATTCCTCGGCACGCTTTCTTTTCTGACTTTCTCTATCAGCAGCAAGTTTTTTGGCATAGACTCTTTGAGCATCTTCATCATCTTTTGCCATTGTAAGTTCATCAGTCATTTTGAACTTAAACATTAATAGATTTCTACGTGAACATATATGTCTTAAATATCTTTAATGACGTCACCGTCATAGCAAAAATGACGACAACTAACTTCATGACGTCAGTCGACACAGAAACATGAATTCACCTGACAGATAGAAACAATGACAGACAACTTATTTTTATATATATAGATATATATATATATATTTTCTTTTTAGTTTTTTGTAGTTTTTACCTTTTTTAGTTTTTTTTTCTTTTGTATTAATGCTAAAGCCAAGGTTCAAACCTGGAGCCTCTCGGACCTAGAACCTGAAACATAACGCTTTACCAACTCAGCTACTTCGGTTTGAATACATTCGTTTTGAGCATTATGTACGAGAATACCACTGCTGTGGTTAAGGTAGGAAATGAGGTTAGAAGCTGGTTTCGTATTAAATCAGAAGTTAAGTAGTTTTTTGTTCTATCCCCGTTTGTATGGATTTTTTGATGGACTTTGTTTCAAGGAGTACAAAAAAGGCAATGGGAGAAGAATGGATCAAATAGGGAAGAAATTATTTTCTGGACTTAGTATATGCTGATGATGAACTTTTAGAGGTTTTGCGAATTCAGGCTGCTAGAATAGGTTTGAGAATGAAATTTAAGAAGACCAAGTTGCTAAGGCTAGGAATAAGTGAAGATTTAAAGGTGAAGTTGGGCAACAAAAAGATCGATCAAGTGGAAAGCTCAACTTAACTTGGCAGTAATATTGGTAAAGATGGAGGAGCAGTAAAGATGTTACAAGTAGAATAACCAAGGGTCAAGAGGCTTTTTTACACTTGAAAAAAGTTTGGAAGAAAATGAAGATAACTGTGGGAGCCAAGATTAGGATATTGGAAGCTACAGTGATGACAGCGTTCAAATATGGTTTTAAGGCATGGGCGCTCCAAAAAACGGAAGAAGATTTGCTAGAATGTTTTCCAGAGAAATTGCCTATGGATTATTTGATGGTTCAGCTGACTGACCGTGTTTCAAACAATAGCCTGTACGAAATGTTTGATCCAATCCCAATTTCTAGGGCTATAATAAAAAAAAAGGTTGAGTCCTTTTCGGCAAACCATATAGAGCTAAACGGAAAGCAAGTCGTGCAGTTTTGAGCTGGGAGGATGTCATAAAGACAGATATAAAGGAAATGGGATTTTCCTGGGAGGGTGTGAAGAGGGAAGCTTTGAATAGGCAGGATTAAGGAGGAGCGTGCATAACTGCATTGGCCTCAGGTGACTATGTGAGGCTCAGGCGGCTCAGGTGGCATTAGACCTATTATTTAAGAAATTAAGATCTGTACGTGTTTTATTTAAAGTTTGTTCTTGTTGAATATACTTTCTTAAGGGCATAGTTCATTTTATGTATATTATGCAATCTCTCTATCTCCTTTCCTCTCTGTTGCTCTTTCTCCCTTGCTCTTTCGCTTTCTACGTCTCTCCCTCTCCTCCTCTATTTCTCCCTCCCTTTCTCTCCTTATCTTTCTCTTTCTTTCTCCCTCTTTCTCCATCCATCTCCCTCCTTATCTCTCGCCCTCTCTCTTTTCTTTGTCCCTCTCTTTACCCCCTCTTTTTCTGCATATCTCTTTCAGCGTTTCTTTCTCTTTCATTTTTACTATTCTCTGTTCTCCTAATATTAAAAGGTCTATCTCAGTCAACTAATTATTAGCAATGAACATTTTGAGGTATCAATCTTCTTCTTAGTATAATTTATTTTTATCAGCCATTTTAGCATTTTTCCATTAATAATGGTGTCATGCGCCAGCAATGGCTCAGGAGGAACTTTATCCTTATCCTTACTGGAAATAAAGTTTTGAGGTGACAAATTAGTTAGATAAAAAACCGAGAAAGAGACCAAGATTTGGTATAAAAAGCCTTACAGTATTAAAAGGGCCTTTGTCAGTTCACTGTTGTTTAACATTCTTTAATTATCTGATTTTTATTTGTCTACTTCAGTTTCTGTACTTTTATGATTATTTTCATTTTTTTTTCTTTGAGGTTTGTATAGGTACTTTAAAGGTACAATGTGTCCAAAAAACCCGCCCGGTCACTTTCTGTTTTTCTTTTTAATCTTTTTCTACCTTTATTCTGTTTCTTTAATCATTTCTTTCAATCCGTTAAAAGTCATACTTTCTCTATGCCATTCTCTTAGCTACGTTAAAGGAACAATGCATCTTGAAAATCCTCCTGACCTATGGATACATCTTGATAAAATGGAAATGCGAACACTTGATAAGCAACGCTCTGGTTATCAAAGCACTGTTGATCCACTGCCAAGGCTGTCCCAAGATTTGGACTCAATTGATGGCGGAATTTATGCTACAGGCCTGCGAGCTAATGATTCTCTCGATAGAAGAGGCTATTCTTCAGCAGGGTTCAGACATACACAATCAGCTTTATGGCTGATTGTGTATGGCTATGCTGTTTGAACTATGTGATTGTATGGATGAGTAGGGTTAAGGCCTCATTCAAGTGCTGGTCTATATTAATCACTAATTTAGGAAAACAGTCTTCCTTTTCTCCTTCTGTCTCTCTCTTTTTTTTCTTTTTTTTTCTTTTTTTTTGCTGTTGCATTGGTAATTTCTCTTTTCATGATATTATTCCAGGTTGGATCCAGTGCTGGTGGAGAAATTTTTTTTTGTTTTCTCCCCGACAGACCTTTACCCTGTTCCAGGTTTTTAACCTGATATTGTTAATTATTGGTGAGATGGCACTTATGCAAATTTCATGTTCTTTCATGTTTTTGTTTATGTATTTATTGACCTATTGACCTTGGCATGTTTTTTGGACTTTGATTGTTGGATTTTGATTTGGATGTTGGTTTGTTTTGGTTTTATTTTCAATAGCTTTTTATGCAACAAAACACAAATAAAACAATTAATAATATATATAAAAGATTTTCTGGACATAAGACAACAGTTAATAATTAAAAAACTAATAACTATCTAGTTCAACATTGTAATAATGGTAAATGTTCCATATCAGATATAACTGTCACAATTTTAGAAAATTTAGAATTAGGAAATTTAAATAAAGAAGAGAAAAATAATAGACTACGTAGACAGGAGAATTTCTGGATCCATACTCTTGGTACAGCTTATCCTTTTGGGCTAAATGATCGTGTAGCAAAATATGGTGACATGTCTCATGTTGTTTTTAAATGTATTGATGGTTTTATGGACGATCCTTCTTTTACTTGTCCTACTAAACGTAAAAAACGACCGAAAGGACATAGGAAAAATAATAGAAAAAATGAATTAGATGTACATATGCTTTCTATAGATCTATGCCAGCTACTTGAATCTAGGGGTATGATTTCTGTAATAAAATGTCTAAATAATTTATCCAAGAGGAATTAATCAAACTTTTCTGGATTGTTAAGAATAATACAGCTCTTGATTATAATTTTAAAGTAATATGTGATACAATTTGCATTCTAACTAAAATGAAATTTATTTCAAAAAAGAAAAAGCTCGATAAGATTAGTAATAAAGATAACAGATTATATTTGCCTATTAATTTTACTTGTAAGCAGATTGAAGATACTAATTTACCAGAAATTTTAAATCAGCGGCATGTGAAACAGGCCCTTCCTAGTAATTTGAATTATAATGATAGTCCAGTTTTAACTTATAAATTTTCAAAAACTATTGGGCAAATTATTTTTAATTATAATTTAATACTAAAAAGATTAGATAGTGATATAAATTGGAAACCGGTTTGTAATTGTAAGCAACTTGGCCCATTTGTAAATCCTACTTACAAACATGTTATAACAGGGGACTTGTCAATAATAAAGCAAGATGATCTTCAAATTATAATGAATAAAGGGGCTAATTTCCGTCTGCCTCATCATCTGAAACCATCGAGTGTTCTTGATGGCTTGGAAAATGATTTTGATTTATTTATTGATAAGTGGTGTAAGAAGGAAAATAAAAATAAAGAGAGTTTTCAAAGTTGGAAGAATTTAATTATTAGTAGAATAAGAAATAAAATATATTCTAACTTAAAAAATAGTAACACTAAATCATTATTTTATAATGCAAAGATTAAACAAGCAATTGCTAATCTAAAGAATGAATTTGTAATTGTGCCAGTGTATAAAGCTAATAATAATTTTGCCATAATTTGTCAGAAGCTGTATTGTGATATCTTAAAAAGGGAGTTATGCACAACTAATGTTTACGAAAAGGTAAATATAGAGAATGAGAATTTAATTGAAAAGACTGAACAAATACTTTTTAAAAATTTTAATATTAAAATAAATGACAATGATAAAAAGTTCCCTTTCCTATATTGGACTGTAAAATTTCATAAGAATCCCCCTAAACCACGGTTTATTGCTGGAGCAGCTAAATGTCCAACCCGCATTGCTGCTACTGACCTCTCTTTAATTTTAAAGGAAATTGTAAATAAACTTAAAACCTATTGTTCTGGTATTAAAAAATTTTCGAATTTTAATCCATATTGGAGTGTTAATAATTCACTGCAGGTGATAGATTCTTTAACAATGGTTTCAGCTAAAAGAATTGAGTCTTTCGATTTTGCGACAATGTATACTAATTTATCAATTAATGTAGTGTTTGATAATTTAAAAACTGTTATCAAGAAATCTTTCCTCTTATCTAGTAAAAGGTTCTTAAAATAGACACTTATAATAAAAAAGTTATATGGACAAATTGCTTTAATACTACAGTTAACTTGAGATATTACAGCTTGGATATGATTTTTGAGTTATTAGAATTTTTTTTATACAATATTTATATAAGATTTGGTGGTGATTTGTACAAGCAAATTGTGGGAATTCCCATGGGGGGGAATGCCAGCCCATTTATAGCTGACTTGTTTTTAAGTCAACTAGAATATAAATATATGATGGATAAGAATAATCCAATTAATTTAAAACATGTTTTGTCAAATAATAAAAGATATTTAGATGATATTTTGGTCTTAAATTCTAATGATTTCATTGATATTTCTAAAAACATATATCCATCAGAGCTTATTCTTGAACCTAGTCATGGCGCTGGTCATGAAGATCATTTCTTAGATTGAAATATTAATATTTGTGATAATAATAAATTAAGTTTTAAAATGTATAATAAAACGGATGATTTTGATTTTGAAGTGATTAGTTTCACATTCCCTGAAAGTAATATACACTCAAATATCACATATTCAGCGTTTTTCTCACAGTTACTTCGTTATGCAAGGAATTGTAGTAATTATATTGATTTAAAAAATAGATGTAAAATCTTAAGCCAAAAATTGATGTCAAGAGGTTTTTCTGCAAATAAATTAACTTGGCAATTTAAAAAATTTAGTTTTCATTATAACGAACTTTTAAATAAATATCAAAAGAATTATCTAGAAATACTTAAAGAAATTTTCAACTAATTTTGGAGGCTCTAGAAATGTTGTTGCAACGCCATTTATTTTGAATTGTGTTTCTAATTGAGCGGATTTTTTTAAAAATTAGGCACATGGTAAAGATGAATTCTATAATTGTTTAGTTCATTCAGGTTTTTTGCAATGTGTTAATATTTGTGATTTGGTAAATTTATTATATTTAGTTTACCTATTGTTGCTAAAAAGCGGGATATATTAACAGGATAAGCTTGTTTTGGTGTTACTTGGTTGTTTTACATTTGCTGTTTTTTTTTTCTTTCATAGGCATGTATTTTGGGGGTGATACCTCATACGGGGATGCCATGGATATTCTGTGGTAGCCACAACACTTAGCTGGGTAGAGAATTTAAAGTGGCGAAACCCTATATAGGCCAGTGTATTCTCCTGATGAGCCCTTGTGTTGGGTTGTTGCCTCTGAATTATTTGTCTTTATTATTTTTTCTATTGTTTGGTAAATGACGACTTATACTTATTGACGACATGACTGCCTGTCCATGGATTATTCTTTATGGCTGATTGTGTATGGCTATGCTGTTTGACCTATGTGATTGTATGGATGAGTAGGGTTAAAGCCTCATTCAAGTACTGATCTATATTAATCACTAATGTAGGAAAACAGTCTTCCTTTTCTCCTTCTGTCTCTTTTTTTTGTGTGTGTGTTTGTGCTGTTGCATTGGTGATTTCTCTTTTCATGATATATATATATATATATATATATATATATATATATATATATATATATATATATATATATATATATATATATATATATATATATATATATATATATATGTATATATATATATATATATATATATATATAAATAAATATAATAAATTAATAAAGAACTGGGAAGTGAAAAAAAAATTATCATATTGAGCTGATTCAGTAAGGGTAACTCTTATCTAAATTAGTGTTAATAGTAAAAGGACATTTTGAAAACAAATTTAAGGAAATTTCGAAAAATGACATGGAACTAAAAAATTGTCATCGGATTGACATAAGACTCCATCGGAGTCGCCCTGGCCAAAAACCCTAATTAGGAAAGTTCTAGTCTCCTGTTTCAAACTGGAAGTCTTAAGGATAGACAGTGCAAAGTAATTGTTTCTTGCATGCACAGAAGAAGGGGCGTCGAACACATGCCGAACCAATTAAAAAAAAAAGTTGTTTTGCCAGAAAACTGTTACTTTTTTTCTGAATTTACATATGCACAATTATCGCTCATTTTATAAGATAGGTGGAAAAAGGTTAAAATAGTTTTTGTACCGTGTTTCCTGCCAACGATGTAATTTTATTCAATTATATATTATTAATTTTTATTATTTTATCGTTGATTTTTAATTATTAACAATTTTTTGTTGTTCTTTAATTAAAAAAGATTTTATAGTTATTAATTAGAAAATAATCTGCTTCTTTCGTCTATCTTTTTCTTCTTCTACTAATGTTATGCATTAGATTTCTGCATCTTTCATATGCACTGCCATTTTAGGTATATTCTACCTTGTTTTATCTATTAGTATAGAATTTTGTTCCCTTTTGAAGAGTCAGGTCCAACCAAAGATCTATAGACACCAAATAATGCCATTTTAAGCAATCTTCCTGCGTCTTTTCTTTGTTGATGAAATACAATTTATATAAATAGACCTTAGACAAAAACTGCATAAATATAGCCCAGCTGTTGCAGCTCAAAGGCTCCTTTGCTTGCTTTGGAATAACGTGGCTTAAGTTCAAATCTTGGTTGCAGTATTGAAATTATTTGCATGTTCACCTCTATCATAAAAACTTTAGTTGCTACAGTAAAACGGAAAAGGGCCTGAGGTTCCATCTCAACTTTCACACAGCCCAGAAATGCAAGGAGATCATGCATCAGCGCCTTCAAATAATCAAATAATGAGAGGAGGAATATAGCCTACATGGACTATAATTGCTACTCTTGAAACAATTTTGTTTTGTGAGATTATGTTTCATCTAAGGTCTCTCAACTTAGTTTTACCTGAGTCATAATGTTATATACGCGTAAAGTCTCTGTTAACAGCAAACTAATTTCTGTTATGGCCTAACCGCTTGAAACCATTATTACAAAATTTTACACGAAATTTTGGATAGACTGCTGACTCGTGCGTGAAGTTACTCATATCAACATTTTAGAGTTGACTAAGGATTTGGAACGGAAATTGGTATTCTACCAGTTACTTGTATCTAAAACTATTGTCTTTTATTTTAAATAAATATAGTCGAACTAAGATCACTAAATTTTAAGGAAAGTATACCACTGTGAAGCGCACTCACTGTTAAATTTGAAGATTTGCACTTCCTTCCTGAACAGCGTTGCCATCTGATTTTTTAATGCACAGAACTGGATGTTTTCAGTGAACCATCCATCGATAACCACTAAGAAGTAAACTTCAAAAACTGCAAATCTTAATGTCGTTTTTAATAACTTAAAAATGACAATAAGAATGTGTTGGTAACAATAAGCATACTAGTAACCGGTTCATTGCCTTTTAGTTATTGGACTTTAAAGATATTTATACATCTTTATAAAATTTATACATATTATATAAGATATATATGAGAAAGTTTCTGCAAAATAAATGTTAGATTTTTAAATTTTTGTTCTTCCCCTCACAATGTAACGACGTGTTAAATTGCTTAAAATCCAGTTATTTGATAGAATTCTATAAAATCTGCAGAATTCTAAGGTCTTCATTTCAGACTTCGGGCACCAAAGATCGCTGTTTTCATCTATCTAACGGCTGTATCCTTCTATGACGAATTAGTGCCCGTTATAATAAGTTCTTAAATAATGGTCGTAACTATGTTTTAAGATAGCTGATTTGTACTAACCGCTCCGATAATTTTTTTCCAAATATGTATTTTATTTGACCTGGGCTCATTGCCCTACTGAACTTACTTCTTGATTATCTGTCATATGTAGAATTTTGAAGCGAATAGAACGTTAAAATGTCCTTATAACCAATCATATACATTCTCCTTGTGGAAAACTGAGTCACAGTTGACTTGGGGATATTATTACACCAGCATTATGAGTCTTCCAATAAAAGGTCTGTGGGTCAAACTATACATCATTATTTTGTTTTTAGACTTAGCGTATGATTTGGCTTTTTTTATAGAATTTATTTCGCTGTAAGCCTATATGCTGCATGCGCTTTTTATATTTTGTTTTGCCTTTAATTTCTGTTTTATTTTGTCTATAAGCGACTCTGTGAGTGATATCAGTAGAAGTTCAAATAATTCAGGATATCGTAAAGCTCGCCGCACTAAACCTTTAATGTTACTCATACTAACTCAGCTGCCTCGCGATTGTAAGTTTCGTGTTCTTTTCTTAACTAACTGCTTGTTTTTTAGTTCGATTTTCTTTCGATTTTTTTTTCTAATTCGTGTACGATGATGAAAAAAATGAAGATTCTAGTTGAATTTCAAAATGAATATTATTTTGTTACAGACACGGGTCTGTAGGTGCCTTGATATCCTTGAGGTGTCAATTGAGATAGGATAATTTGACAAAAGGAGAAATAATGAAAAAGGAAAGAGCCTAATGTAGTAGTGCCTGTGGCTACTTTGGTGGCTTTGCTCTGCCCTTTCAAATATCATAAATGAAATTCAAAAGTAGGAGCGTGACAAAGGATGGATTGTGGTTACCTCGATGCCCTTTGTATGTTCGTTCGGGTTGTTTTTTTTTTCAAAAAGAAAGATGGTAAAGAGACACCGTGGCATTTTTGATGTCCTTGCTTCTCAAATATTGTGAATATTGATTAAAAGGAAAAGGGCATAACAGAGGAGGGGCTGGGGCCACCTCGACACTCTTTATCGTTCTCTTCATATTGATTTTTTTTTTAAAGAAAGGAGTATAATTGTTGAGGTACTGGGGCTGCTTCGATGTTTTTTTTTTGTGTTCAGATATCATACATATCTGTTGAAAAAGAAATGAGCATAACAAAGGATTAGTTGTGGCTGCCTCGATGCCCTTCGCGGGTCCCTTTAATTTTTTTTTTCAAAAATAGAGGAGCATAACTGAGGAGTTGATATGGCTGCTTTGATACCCTTATTGCGTCCTTAATAATACAACAAAAAAGTATTTAAGAAAGAAAATAATAATGAAAATGATATGAGAATAACAAAGATGGGGCTCTGGCTGCCTTGGTTTCCTGGCTTTGCTCTTCGGAATCTATTCCAATCTTTATTGAAGAAAGAAGTAATAATGAATTTTAAAAGAACATAACAGCGGAGAAGTTGCTGCTTGCTTTGGAGCTATGGCCCTTTAAATAGACTAAATATATATATTGAAAAACAAGGAGCAGTAACGAAAAATAAAAAAAGCGTTGGAAGGGACTGTGACTGCCCCGATGTTTTCCCTGGGCTCCTTGAAATAGAAATTTTTTCTAAGAAACAACAATTACGAAGAAGAAATAGTTATAACAGAGGAGGGGCAATGGCTGTCTTGATTTTGTGGCAGTGCCCTTCGAAATATGACAAATACTTTTCTTAGAGAATAGAGTAACAATGAAACGAAATAAGTGTAACGAAGAGCGGCTGTGGTCTCGATGTCTGTGCTGTGTCCCTTAAAAAAGAATATTTTTCTTTTTTTACTGAAAGGAGTAATAACAAAAAAAAAATGTAAAAAGCGAAGTGCTGTAGTTGCTTTGATATCCTTTTTGTCTCCATTGTAATAGAATATATGAAAAAATAGTTAAGAAAGAAGCATAATAGAGGAAGAACTGCTCCTATATCGGTACCCTTGATATGCTACTACTAATGCTATAACAAGTCACTGCAGCACCAAGCCGCCTGAGGCGACCACAGCTACGTGAGCTCATCTACATCCCAATCTATTAAACGCCCCCCTCTTTACACCCTCCCAAGAAGTTTCCTTTTTCCTTAAATCTTTCCTTACGACTTTTTCCCACCCTATTCGGGGACAACCTCTTTTTGTTTGTCCCGAGACGGTTGGCTGACAAGGAATATCATTGGCAATCTATCATCCTTCATCCGGTGAACGTTTCATAGTCATTTCAATTTTTCTCGTTGTAGCCTTAGAAAGTGCTGGAATTGAACAAAACAAAATATACCACCACCAACTAACCAATTTTCCATTTATAAGAAATATAAATGCTTTGTAAATGAAAATAATCATTGTAATTAAACAAAATGAATGACTATGTTATCGATATCCGCTTATCTGAATTAGGATAAAATAACCAAAAGCTCACACTGAAGTAATTTTAAAACCTTATATTTTACCTTGAATCATTTCATTGTTACCATTTATATTTTCTTTTATGTCATTGGGCCATCATAACCCAGTTAGGCTGTATAGTCGAAAGTTGTTGTGAGTGTAAACAATTAATACTTTTTAATACTGTAAAAATACTTTAATAATTTTAAATGCTTTTTTAATTAATACTTTTAATACTTTTGAAATTCTTTTATTTTAATGGGCCATAATAGCCCAGTTTGGCTGAATAGTCGATATTATTGTTGTCGTGGCTGTAAACAATCAATACTTTTTGCACAACAACATTCTCCTCGTTACTGGTATGGGCTGTTACGTTTATGGCAACTCGAGTTTAGTGACTATCGGGCGGATGTCTTGACCGAAATATCTGCATATTTATCCTTCCTATTTTTCAGCAGCTGGAAATAAACTTCCTTTTTTTCTTCTTGATAGTTTGCTTCCTTTTTGCTATCGTGTTTACACAACTACTCTTTCTCGTTACCGGTATAGACCGTTATCGCTTATCGTTACCGGTCATTTTTTCTAGATTTAGCAACCGTCTTTGTTTTCTTTCTGAGAAGTATTTTATTTGTATTTCAGTTAAGGTTCCGATGATGAAATACGAAGAGATTACAAGGAAAAATGAAAAAGGCTTTTTGAAAAAACGCTTTTCCCTTTTGAAAAATAAGATTGGGTGTTGAAAGCCAATTTGACCAACAAACTCACTTTTTATTCTGAGGCTTCAGCCTCAAAATTTATATTTTAAAACTTTTATATATCGAACCGATTTATAACGAATTAAATTGGACGGTCAAAACCTCATTAAAACCTCAGAACGATTTACATCGAATCCTCGATGAAAACTATGTCGAATACCTTTCATTTTCGTCATTGGATGGTAAAACTGACTCAAATATGACTATCCATAGCCTCTCCCTTTCTTAGATATACAATGCACAGTTTTTGTCAAAAAATGGATTTTAGTTTCAAAACTATGTTTTACACTTGCAAAAGCACATAGAAATAGCAATTTCCTTTAAACTAGATCTCTAAACAGCTTAATGTTCCAGAGCCCTGCTAACAGTGGAGGAAAAATGAAAAGAGGGCCCATCAGTGCTGCTCATTTAAAAAGGCGATTTTCTTTGTTTTTCAAGCGAGGGAATTGTGAGCTTCCTGTATAAGTTTTTTGCCCATAGGAATTCCAATGGTGTACTTTTTTGTTTTGATCCGACACAGTTTTTTACGAGTGTCAAGATTTTTCTCAAATCCAAATTTGTTTTCAGAATAACATTTTACTATTAAGACTAATCTAGATACTACTTATTATTCCTGATTTTGCTGGAAATGGCAATTTGTTTACTAGCCAGTTCTCTTTTTAACCTTATTTTTAATTCTTAGTTACTAATGGCCGTGGTTCGTTCCTTTCTAAGCTGTGGCTACTGCTGAAACCAGGATCCGTGAATTTCTTAGATCTGAATCTATAGCACTAAAGAACTCTAATGCTTTAAACTCTAGGCTTTCACAAATATATTCCCAGAAAAATAAGGATTAATTCATAGATTTTTTTATTTAAGTTCACTAATAAAATAATTACATAATATTTTTTATTTTCGTGTGCTGAAGGAATTTTTGAAAGAAAATTTAACCAATGTCTTTTCAAACGTGCATTTTTATGGCATTACCATAGTTCACTCAAGATTTTTTCTACCATCAAATTGTTAACTAACAATTTTTTAAAGTTATCTGTAAGAAACAGAAAGAATTGGCTAATAGAAATGGGTTGTTTCCTTTTTTCCTTTTTTTATTTCATCATTACTCTTTTTGTTTGTGAAATCACTAAATTTTATCCTCGTTTATTCAGACTTTTTAGTATTTAGTCCATTTTTTAGTATGTTTTTAGTATTTTTTAGTATGTTTCTATACAACCATCAAGGAGAAAATGATATAAACAAAAAAAAAACATTACATAAATAAGATTATTTATATTTTTTATTTTAATAGAGTTTTTTCATCTTTATCCCCTCCTCGCCCTCCTATCAAAACTTACTGCTGAAATTTAAATATCCCGTTCATTCATTTTATAATCTCCTATCAAACATAATCTCCTATCAAAACATACTACTGAAATTTAAACATCCCGTTCCTTTATTTATAATCTCCTATCATATCTCCTATCACACATAATCTCCCATCAAAACATACTGCTGAAATTAAAATATACCGTTCCTTTATTTTACAATCTATATATAGTCTTCTGAGACCTCTGAGTAAAACTATAACAGTGGTATAACAAAACATTACAATTGAAACATATTAGCCTGTAAGATCCACCTTTATTCTTTCAATCCCCCTCCAAGGAACAGTTATGATTTTGTATGTACATGAAAAGCATTTAGTGCTATAACACGTAATGTTCTGGCTGAAAATTGTCTGGTTCTTCAGATTTTCCACTTAAGGATATAATGTTTGGTTTTTTTTACGTTTTAGAGGGGAGAGCTCAATATTAAAAATACAGCGACTATAGGTAACTCGATAACTTGAAATTCTCGATATCTCGAATTATTTTCAATCCCCTTGGAGAAACTTGTCTAAGTCGAAGAAAAAACCATGGCACTTGAAAGTAAAGTCTTATGTGAAGTCTATAATACAATAATAAAGTTATTCTTAACTTTGTAGTGGTTGTAGAGAAAATTTAGCGATTTTCTACCTCTGTAACTCGAATTTTATTTGGCTAACCTCTATAACTCGTTATATTTATAAGTCAAATTTTATATAGAATGATAAACCATAACTAAATTATGCATAAGTTGAACCATACGTAACTCGAAGAAAAATCGTGGTCCCGTGAATTTTGAGTTAGCGAGAGTCAATTGTATTCTGTTCTATATTATGACTTTAAAAGCTGAATTATGCTCGAAGGATGTAGCAAATACAGATAATTTTGAATTTCTGTGTATGGACGTTTGGAAACGTAGCATAAAATATAAATAAATTATATAAAATTATTCAATTTTGTATTATAAAAAAGAGAAGCACGCTAATATAACATGACTCCTTAGGTGTATCCACTCCAATCCCGACTGCCGTTAGCCAGCCGTCAACCTTAGAAGGTCGTGCTTTTGGCGGACCTTCAGCCAGAACGGTATCCCAACCTGGAGGTCGAATGACTACAGGACTTAATGACACAGGTTATAATACACAGAGCAGTTACGATAGCAGATCATCTATTGCTGGCATACCGGCTTCAGTGCCTAGTGTCATACATCAAACTAGTGCTTATAGGCAAGTCCTAAGTATTCTAAACATAACCGTGATTACATTATTATACAGCTGTTTCTTCATAAAAGAAACAATGGCCTCAATTTAGGAAAATTAGCTGGGGGTCTATTTTTTTTATTATCAAATGACCAAAAAAGATCGTTGTCGTTGAAAAGACCAAAAAAAGGGTGTGTTTCAATGAAAATGAAAAAAAAAAAATACAGAAAAATAGAGGAGGAGCAGTATAACCTAGGATGAGGGTGTGCTCTCCGTCAATTAGAGTCATTGGGGTGGGTATTAAAAGCTGTACAATCTGTTTCAAGAGGTATTGCATGAAAGTTATTGTATGAAATCACTTTCAACTAACCAGAGGCCATTTTCCACTGAGAAATAGTTAATGGAAGGGAAAGTGCCATTTTCAATGAAAATACCAAAAAGGCCTCTTTAAATGAAAATACCAAAAAAGGCTTTTTCGAAAAATATAGGGGGAGAGGGTAAAATAACCCTGAAAGAGCGCGTGCCCTCCTTGAATTAATCTCGTTGGGAAGTAACCAGTTCTAAAAAAGAATCACAAAAACTACATCAAAAGCGTAGATGGCGAGAAAACCAAGCACTTTTAAAAGCTGAATAAACAATAGGAATAAAATAAAGCAATTTCTGAATAAATTCTTAATTAGTAGAATCTCTAAGGGAAAAATCTGCCATCAGCTCCACATGATGGCAGACTTTTGGAGCTCGGCAAAAGGTATATGTAGCTCCACACGATGGCAGACTTGAAGTAGTTGAAATGTTCTGCTGTATTTCACTTTCGTTTATACCATTTCTGGAAATAGGATCTGGTGCAGAAACGAGAAACAGAGTCTACGAGTGTTTAAAAAAAAAAAAATAGTCACCATTTGATTTTTATGGCACTTTGTATTTACCAAGTGACATATAGCGTTCGTAATTTCTGTCAGTCTGTCGGTCTGTCCGTCTGTCGTTCCCGGGTTTGGTAGTTCTGGCACTTCCAGATAAGCTAGGACAATGAAAATTGGCAGGCGTATCAGGGACCAGACCATATTAAATTGGAAATAGTCGCTTCCCCGATTCAACCATCTGGGGGGGGGAGTGGAAGAACGGTTAATTCGGAAAAATGAGGTATTTTTAACTTACGAACGGGTTAGAAGGACCTCGTTTCTCAGAGCTCTTATTTTAAATCCCGACTAGTTCCGATGACATTGGGGGAGTTGGAGGGGGGAACCGTAAATCTTAGAAAACACTTTGAGTGGAGAGATCAGGATGAAACTTGGTAGGAACAATAAGCACAAATCCTAGATACATGATTGACATAACTCAACCGGATCCGCTCTCTTTAGGTGAGATGGGGTTGGCGGATTTCCAGTGCTTTAGCAAGTTTGGCGCTTTTGGACGTGCAAGGACGACGAAAATTTGTAGGCGTCTAAGGGACCTGCACAAATTGACTTGATAACAGTCGTTTCCCCGATTTGACCATATGGGGGGGGGGCTGGAGAGAGGGGAAACCGTGAAAAATGAGGTATGTTCATCTCACGAATGGGTGATCGGATCTTAATGAAACTTGATATGTAGAAAGATTTCATGTCTCAGATGATCCGTTTTCAATTTGGATCAGATTCGGGGACATTGTGGGTGGAGGGGGAAAACAGAAATATTGGAAACTGGAAATCTTGGAAACCGAAAATCTTGGAAAACGCTTAGAGTGGAGAAGTCGGGATGAAACTTGTCCTTATAATAATGCAATAGGTGTTTTATATTACTCGCCAAGACAAAATATTGACGCAAAACGCAAATTTCTCCAGCAGCTGCAGACCAGAGCTGATTTTGTTATCTCTAAGTACCCAAATGCCGGACTATTTCTGGTTGGTGACGCCAATGAACTTAAGATGAATTCCATTTGCTCCTCTCTAAAAGTTAAGCAAATAGTTAAAATACCAAAAACTAGGGGAAATACCTCTCTAATCATTCTAACCAATCTGAACAATTTTTATAGTCTCCCTTCAGCTTTGCCTCCATTGGGTGAGATTTATGATTTTTCTTCCTCCTGTCCCCCTCTTTTATTTTTTAACATGCACTCTCAGTAACTTATGGCTCGTTCCGCCCCCTTGAAAATGCTGATATTCTTTCTCTTGGAATGTGGCTGGTCTGATATTTATAATTTGCATTATCTTGATGAAAAATTACTACCTATCACAAAAAAATAAAAAATAAATATCTAGTTTTTTTCTTTCCCGGAAATAAAATTTATTAAGTGCTCCAGTGACAAACCATTCATTAATCAACACATAAAAGTGCTAATTAGAAAACTATTGTATCTTTTCAGAAATGATAAACTGGATGAAGTTAATAAACCGAGAAAAGCAATTAAAAAGGAAATACGCAAATCTACCCGATCCTACCACAAGAACAAGACGACAATATAACAGTTCAAAATAAGGATGCTCACTGCTATATACAAGAACAAGGTCAAAACTTTGTTTACCATTAAACCAAAAAATTGGTATTCCGAGGTAAAAAAAAAAAGTTGCGCTTTTATGTGTCGATTAATGAATTAATGAAAATCAACCTACCTGAATTCCCAGAAGTTACTGTTAATAATTTTAACAAGTTCCATGCTTCTATCGTCCAGAGCCTTGCGGAATTATCTTATCAATTACCTACTGATATTCTCCCATCTGATTCACCTCCAAATCCCCGTCTCAGATCGAAAGAAAAATTGGAAAACTACGAAAAATGTGTCTACGAAAAAGGTGTCTGCCCTATAGATATCTCGTTTCCTCTTATTAGCACTTTCTGTGACTTACTTTAAAAGCCCTTGTCTGTTATTTTTCATGATATTCCTGAGTCTGGTCAATATCCACAAATTTGGAAACAGGGTTTCCTAACCCCCTTAAAAAATAAACACAGAAAATCTAGTTTTGAAGGTGTTCGTCTTTTTTCACTCACTGCTATATTCTCTAAACTATATGAAGGATTCCTTGCAGATTGGCTAAAAGAGAAAATCCTTCCTTTTACTGACCTGAGACAATTCGGGAACATCAAATCCATTTCCACTTCCCATTACCTTGTTTTTTTATTGACTCATATGGAAAAATTCTCGAAAAACCTAATTGCCAGCTGAACTTAATTTCCATTGACCTTCCAAAAGCATTTGACCTTGTTAACCACAAAATTTTCGTTTGAAAAACTTTGGTAACTGATTTCAATATTAATCCTTTCCTGGTTAAATTGGTTGCCTCCTTTTTATCAAATAGATTACAGGTAGTCAAACATCAGAATCATTATTCCAGTCCCCTCCCTGTCCACAATGGAGTAACCCAAGGGACCCTCCTATATCCCCTCCTTTTTTGTTATGATAAATAACCTCGCTAAGAAATTTCCTTACAGATGGAAATTTGTGGATGACCTGACGGTTGTTGAAACCTGCTACCAAAACGTAGTACGCAACCCCATAAGTATCCTCAATGGTATTGTAGATGACCTGCAGTCTTGGACATGTGAGTAGACCCCTCTAAATTTATGATAATGCTAATACGTTTGCTCAAAACCTCACCCCTTTTCCTCAACCCCATCCCCTTAGATACTTCCGTGTCTTCCTTTAAATTAATTGGGGTTACAGTTTCCTCTAATTTAAAGTGGGATATTCAGTTTGAAGATATTGTCCATAAAGCTAATACGTCCATGTCTCTTCTTATTCTCTTGAATATATGTAACGTCCCCCCCCCCATCCCATTCTTTACGGATCTATGCTTCCTTTTTCCGCCCGTATCTTGAATATGCATGTGCATTTTGGGATCCTGGTATCTCCCGTTATGAATCAGAAAAAATTGAATCCATTCAAAAAGAGCCATACGAATAATTTTTAAAGAAGCTAGGGTACCATACTCGCTCCTGCTAAAAAAGGCCAAGCTGTAAAGCTCTGGAGCACAGATGAGGAAAGCTGTGCATCCGTTTTGCAAAAAAATTACCCAAAAGACACTGCCCATCCAGACCCCGCCTGCCACGTACTGTTTCTGAACCTATTCCTATATTCTCCCCCATCCGTTGCTTAACCTCCATGTATGAAAAAACCCTTGTTCCCTTCTTTACTGATAGAAGTTTTCCTTTTTTCTCTTTTTTTTCTTTGGTACTGTTGATACCCACTTGAATCGCTGCACCTGGTTTGGAGTTGTTGACAGTTTTTACACTGATTCTATATTTTTGCAATAAACAAAAAAAATGTAATTATCTCAAATACAAGATTTATTTTAAACTGTCGGAGCAAAAACCTCAAAATATAGGTTAAAAATTCATCGTCCATTCCCAAACAAAACACTATTTCGCCACCAATTGTTGTACAGTCGGTATTTGTAAACATGAAGATATCTTACTGATGGAATAGGTTGAATTATAATTCAACTGAAAATAACAGAAAATTAGTGTAGTCATTCCAGGCAGAAAAGCAAAAAGATAAATTTATTTTGAGCTCAAAATTGTTTTCTGCAAAATCTCATATCTAAATCTATTTTCGTTGACATGTTTTTGACCAGTCTTCTGTGAAAAAGAGGCATTGTGGATTTGGTTCATTAATCCCAAATAAAGGCAATTTCAGTCAGCAGAAACTTTAGCAGTTATCAGCGTGACTTGTCAATTTTTTTTTTTATTTCATGTAATTGACTATAATTTAAGCTGGAATCAAAACAATAACCATAAAAAAGATCATCATTTATTTGCCTATTTCACCATGACCTTCTAAGACTGACCGAGGAGACAGAAACGTTCCCATGTCTATGTAGCTACGTTACCTGAGTCTATTACTTTCTAAACTTCAGGTTTTGCCCTCACCCCCTTATAAATAGAAAGATCTATGCGTGTTATGTCTTATTACCACTCTCTGCTTTCATTTCATAATCTTGCTTTCCTTTTATTTTAGCACAAAATATTTTATTTCGACACTATTTTATAATACTTTTATCAAGACACTGAATACAAGAGCTAAAAAACATTTTCTCATCACCCAAGAATATTTTCCCCTACTGTTCTGGGAAAAATGTGTCTTAAAAATTGATCTTTTTTATTCGCATTACCTTGAGCCTCTACAATAAATCTTGGATTTTATCCATACCCCCTTCTCTTAAAAGAGGAAAAACAACTATATCTGCAATCGGAAAGGGTGTTGTTAGTGTTTACTTGGCAGAAATAGTATTTATTGCGTTTTGTTCATCTATTTTCTTTTCTTTCCCTTTTTATTGTAAACAGTCCTTGGTGATTTGGTAATTTTGCTCTTTTCCTTACCTTTCTGGAGTTAAGTTTTTTTTTTTTTTTGTGATTATGACGTTGAAATAAAAAAATTGCAGCTAAATAAAATTTTGAGTTGCAGACATATAAAGAAATTGATATTTTCCAAATCGGTTTATTTTCCATATATTTTTTCCAGTCATCTTTATTATAATGGTGATTCTACTTTAATTTTTATGTTGGTAAATTTTTGTCAAAATACACTTTGTTTTCGATAAGGTAAACTGACCCAATGGCCTTTAGAAGGTTTAGGGCGGAGGGCAGTAGCGTATCTCCGGTTTGCAGCAATTCTTGTTCCTTTTATGGTTGATATGATAACTCGTTCTAGCATTTATTCATTTTAGTATTTCTATTCTTCACTAACCAAACCTTGTATCTTTATATTTGATTTGCACTATTCATTTTCATTTCTTTTTATCTTGGATTTCATTGATAAACTGATTTTGATTTCTGGCCATTTTAAGCTTTAATTTTTATAGGACTTTCGTCTTTTGTTTGTATATGGGTCTCTACTTTTCTTTGACATAATTTGTTTCTGGAATTAGTTTTTTCTTGATTTATTATGAATAAAAGATGCAACCATCTAAAACAGTGCTAATTCTGTGTGTCACTTCGGACCTAGATACGTAAAGAAAAATTTATCAAACAGTTCGTGGTAACGAACTGTAGTAAGGAGCGACCCGGCTCAATAGTAAACAAAACTCTAAAAAACGGAACTTCGATGCTAAAAGATACATCAAAAGAATTGGATTTTCATGCTGATTTTTAATATATAAGTTTCATCAAATTTAGTCTTTGTCATCAAAAGTTACGAGCCTGAGAAAATTTGCCTTATTTTGGAAAATAGGGGGAAACACTCCCTAAAATTCATAGAATCTTAACGAAAATCACATCATCATATTTGGCGTATCAGAGAACCCTATAGCAAAAATTTCAAGCTCCTATCTACAAAAATGTGGAATTCCGTATTTTTTGCCAGAAGACAAATCACGGGTGCGTGTTTATTTGTTTGTTTGTTTTTTTGTTGTTTCTTTTCCCAGGGGTCATCGTATTGACCAAGTGGTCCTAGAATGTCGCGAGAGGGCTCATTCTTACGGAAATGTAAAGTTCAAGTGCCCTTTTTAAGTGAATAAAAAAATTGAAGGGCACATAGGCCCCCTACCACGCTCATTTTTTTTCCAAAGTCAATAGATTAAAATTTTGAGATAGCCATTTTGTTCCGCATAGTCAAAAATCCTAATAACCATGTCTTTGGGAATGACTTACTCCCCCACGATGCCTGGGGGAGGGGCTGCAAGTTACAAACTTCGACCAGTGTTTACATATAGTGTACAGACGTTTTTAGGGCATTTTTTGGTTTTGGGGGTGGGGTTGAGGGGAGGGGACTATGTGGGAGGATCATTCTTTGGAGAAACATGTCATGGGGGAACAGAATTTCGATGAAAAGGGCGCATAATTTTCTAAAATTACTATAAAAAAACAATGAAAAAATAAACATGGAAAAGTTTTTTCAATTGAAAGTAAGGAGTAGTATTGAAACTTAAAACGAACAGAGATTACGCATATGAGGGGTTCTAAAAATACTTTAGCATAAAGAGCGAGGTATTTACGAGGAGACAAATACCTCGCTCTTTATGCTATAGTATTTTTAGTGATTTCAACTATTTATTCTACGGCCTTTCTGTTTCAGGGGTCATTCTTAAAGAATTGGGACAAAATTTACGATTTAGTGTAAAGAGCGAGGTATTAACGAGGGTACAAACCCCCTCATATACATAATAAAAATTTAACAATATAAAAGTGTGTTACGTAAGTTAATTCTTAAGTTACGTATATTTTTTACTAATAAAAACATTCGCTAAAGATTAAAGTTTATTGTTGCCTTTTTATGTAACCGAAAAATTTCAGGGCAACTAGGCCTCCTTCCCCACCCCTTATTTCTCAAAATCGTCTGGTCAAAACTAAGAGAAAGCCATTTAGCCAAAAAGGGAATTAATATGCAAATTTCATTTTAATAATTTATGTGTGGAGATCCAAAATCAAACATGCATTAATTCAAAAATGTTCAGAAATTACATAAAAAAAACTAGTTTTTTTAACTGAAAGTAAGGAGCGACATTAAAACTTAAAACGCACAGAAATTACTCCGTATATGAAATGGGTTTTCCCCTCCGCAATCCCTCGCTCTTTACGCTAAAGTTTGACTCTTTACCACAATTCTGCTTTTTAAAACAATTAAAAGCTTTAGTGTAAAGTGCGAGGGATTGCGGAGGGGACAACTCATATCATATACGGAGTAATTTATGTTCGTTTTAAGTTTTAATGTCGTTCCTTACTTTCAGTTAAAAAAAACTAGTTTTTTTTATGTAATTTCCAATAGAAAACGGGTGTCAAGATCCCATGATGAATTTAAAAAGCTACAAAAATTTGATAGACATTAAGAATTAATGCGTGATCTGGGCCCTTTTTTCTGTGCCCTTCCTCATTTTCTGCTTCTGTACGGACTGTCTGACTCTTGCGCTATTTATTATTAGGAAATACGATGAAACATGACTTCTGGACTAAAATAATTTTGCAGAAATTACCGTTTTATGTTTTTTTTATGGGGACGAAAGGGAATGTTCTTCATAAGTCATCTCTTTTTGATAATTGAATGGTTGTTATGGTCAAAGGGCTTGTGTGCTGCGTTGGTTGAAGTTACGAATGGTCGTAAGAGCTGTATTGATCGTAAGGCAATATTGTTCGTATTCACAATGTATACTTACCTATTTGACATTGTATAGTGCAGCAGGGGTGGATCCAGGGGGGGCCTCAGGCCCCCCCAAGATTTTACTGGCGCCCTCATTCGCATTCCTTTCTTTTTTCTTTTCTTACTCTTTCTTTAAGCATACTTGTGAATTTTATCAATTATTAGTTGGTGATTTACCCAATTAACAACAAAAAGCAAAGCTCTCCTATGAATTTTAAGAGCCAAGTTGAAACTTAAAACGAGCAAAAATTATTTATCTTCAGCCGGTCCAGTATGGATATCTGCAAAATTGGCATAAAGATCTTTGATTGCTGCAAAGATTTTTCTACGAACATGGAACTTTCCCCTATTTATTAAAACTTGTTGAAGATAAAAGGGGTACCTTCAATACGTTTCATAAGCACAGTTATAGCTATTTGTCTATTCACAATGACATATTGAAAAGTAGCCTTGTAGCAGAAAGTTCAAAATGGATAAAAATAAAAAATCTGGACACGAGCATAGAATGGATAAGAGACGAAGACTGATGGCTGAATCTGCAAGGGGATCGAAGGATATTTCCATATATTTTGGTAAAACATCCAAAAATACCCGTAAACCGAAAGGCAAGTTTTGACTAATAAGAAACCCCTCCACCCTCAGAAAATCCTTAATTTCAGTTTTGTGGCTAATTAAATAGCGAATGGCCCAACATGACTTTCGTGTGAATAAATCTATCTATTTGTTTATTTTAACTATATAGCTAATTTGGTTGAAATTAGATGAATAAAAGAATTAAAAGCAATTTAGGCTAGGAACAGATAAATGAGATCGGAGGGGCGACCGTCCTCCTAAGACAATTCTGGCACACTTACTCCGTTGTTTTTTCTTTTTTTTAATCTTTTTTAAAATAAACTTTTTGATTTCGTGCCCACCTCGGGTAAAGTTGGCGCCCTTGATTCAGCAGCCCCCTTACCCAAGATTTTACTCTTGGTCTGTTAGAGATTCAGACATGAAACTGCTCGCAAGATCAGTTTACGAATCATTTCGTCATAAAATTATAAGGTAAACCTCGTTTTCATGAGAAATTAATCATATAATTAAACTTGCTTGCTAGATCTTCATCTTCAGAATGTGTTTTCTTTTTTCTTATTTTGGCAGATTTGTTTTATTCTCTTTCTTGTGAACCCGTCAATTTAGGGTATGGTGTTTGGGCTTCAATGATTGGGATATGACAAAGCAACTTACAACATTAATTTATGTTAAGGAGTATTTTTTTGAACTGCCCCTGTCCACTCCCCACTCAGAAATTCTTAATTTTAGTTTTGTGACTAATTCAATAGCGAATGGCCCAATAGGGCTTTCGTGTTACATTACTACAGCTAATTTTTTCTTAAAATTAGATGAATGAAAGAGTTACAAGCAATTTAGATCAGGAACAGATCCATGGCGGATTTTTAATTTACGAACGGTTGATCGGATCTTAATGAAATTTGATATTTAGAACGATATCATATATATATATATATATATATATATATATATATATATATATATATATATATATATATATATATATATATATATATATATATATATACAAAAAGAGAAATCACCAATGCCACAGCACAAAAACATCAAAAAAAAAAAAAAAAAAAAAGACAGAAGGAGAAAAGGAAGACTGTTTTCCTAAATTAGCGATTAATATAGACCAGCAGAAAAATTTCTACTTTAGTAATTAAGACAGATAAGCACTTCAATGGGGCCTTAACCTGACTCACCCATCGAATTACCTAGGACAAGCAGTTTTTCAAAATTCATATTTTGGAATATCACACAGCTTCATATTACCATAGAAAAAAAAATAGCTAGGTGTTTGCAGTTGGTTTTCTTGTTAGGAGTGTGGGAGTGGCACCTGGGAACCTTCATGTTGGTTCCCTGTTGCTACTAATCTAACTCCAGCATTTCATTTGAATTTATTTTCTTATAAATTCTATTTATTTTTAAATTTATGTATTTTTTAAGGAAATTTAAAGGAATGAGACATTAAACTTTTTGATTACAAATCATACAATATAAGGCAATGAAAGGCTAGTTTTAAGGTCTAGTAAGGGCTAATACCCCTTACTCTCAAGCCTCCACCCTTATGAGACACTGATTTTTTTTTTTGTAGTTTACAATTCAAACAAGGAGTAAAAAATACTTCAGGGACGGAAAAATCGACCTTCCTTCTAGTTTACATTTCAGATAAAGAAGGAGAAGATGTACAAGCTCAAGTTATTACATTAATGTCATTTCATCAGAATTATCCTTCTAAAAACAAAACTTCAAATGGCTACTACATTTAGCTGTAAGATGGATTTAGCTGTTCAAATGAACAGGCGAATGAACAGGATGTGAATCTAGAGGCGTATGATTGTAATAGAAAGGTAAATCTAGTAGAAAATGGTTTATTTTACATTACAATATTAAAACTTTGTGATAATGTACATGACATTATTTTAATATGAAATATCTATTCACACTAATATATCATATTTTTCTCTATCATTATGGTTTTCTTGTATGGTTTGAACTTGTATGGTTGTATGGTTTAAACCTGTATAGTCTTCGAAGAAATTAGGAACTTTAAATATATTTGAGTATTAAACCCTGCCACGGTATTGGTAGTGATTATAATAAACATTATAACATAAATACTTCCCTTTTTCAAAAAAAAAAATCAGCTTTGACAGTGGGGGAGACGACACATTCCATATTTTGGTTCTGGTTCCCATTAAAGAATCCTCGAAAAAAGGAGCTCTTGAAACAAGTAAAAACCAAATTTTCCTTTACTTGTCGTGGAACGTCTTCAAAACATTTTCTAACTGCCAAAGCAGCAAGGCAGGACCCCCAAATTTCAAATTCTGCTCATATATCCTGCAGCTACCAGGCGTGTGGTATCTCTCTTTATAGAAAAATAAGTTTTCAGTCTCTTTATAGAAAATGTTGGAATATTGTAGTAGATGAAGGGGCCACTTTACGATTCTCTACCTCTAGTAAAAACAGTTGTATTTCCACACTTAGAAATTAGAGGTTTTCCAATTAATTGATTTTCTTATCCAACTCTAAAGAAAAAAAATTTATTCTGATCTATTCATTCAGAAATTTTCAATGAAGCCATAGTACTTTATCAAACAGTTCGTGGCAACGAACTGTAGTAAGGAGCGATCCGGCTCAATAGTAACCAAAACTCTAAAAAATTGAATTTTGATATCAATAGCTACATCAAAAGAATCGCATTTTAATGCTGATTTTAAATATATAAGTTTCATCAAGTTTAGTCTTAGTCATCAAAAGTTACGAGCCTGAGAAAATTTGCCTTATTTAGGCAAATAGGGGAAAACACCCCCTAAAAGTCATAGGGTCTTAACGAAAATGACACCATCAGATTCAGCGTATCAGAGAACCCTACTGTAAAGGTTTCAAGCTCCTATCTACAAAAATGTGGAATTTTGCATTTTTTGCCCGAAGACAAATCACGGGTGCGTGTTTATTTGTTTGTTTTTTTTTTGTTTTTTTTTCCCAGGGGTCATCGTATCGACCAAGTGGTGCTAGAATGTCGCAAGAGGGCTCATTCTAACGGAAATGAAAAGTTTTAGTGCCCTTTTTAAGTGACCAAAAAATTGGAGGGCATCTAGGCCCCCTCCCACGCTCATTTTTTTCCCAAAGTCAACGGATCAAAATTTTGAGATAGCCATTTTGTTTAGCATAGTCGAAAATCATAATAACTATGTTTTTGGGGATGACTTACTCCCCCACAGGCCCTGGGGGAGGGGTTGCAAGTTACAAACTTCAGCCAGTGTTTACTGGAAAGTGTACAGACGTTTTCAGGGGGATTTTTTTGGTTTTGGGGGTGGGGTTGAGGGAGGGGGCTATGTGGGAGGATCTTTCCTTGGAGAAATATGCCATGGGGGAAAAAATTCAATGAAAAGGGCGCAGGACGAATCTGGTCACGTTAGGGAAAACGTCAAATTAAGAGCTTAATATACAATGCTGGGTGTTCGGAGCCTCTCTATTATGGAGTATAATTTGAAAATAACACAACTATACGAGCGATAAAACATATATACCACAACCATAACTCAACTAACGAAAGAACTGCTAAGAGATAACACAACTATAAAGCGAAAACAGGTGAAGACTAACGGGAAAATAAACGAAATAAGAGGTGGAAGGGGCCCAGAGAAAAAATATAATCCTTTTTCAATTTTGAGCCTAACTTCCGCAAAGGAGTAATAATGTCAGAAGCCCCAAAATACCGAATTATTTTCTTTTCAAACAGTTCGTGGTAAGGAACTGTAAGGGGCGACCCGGCTCAATAGTAAACGAAACTCTAAAAAACGGAATTTTGATGCTAAAATATACATCAAAAGATTCGAATTTTTACGCTGATTCTAAATATTAAGTTTCAATTAATTTAGTCTTTGTCATCAAAAGTTACGAGCCTGAGAAAATTTGCCCTATTTTGGAAAAAAGGGGGAAACATCCATTAAAAGTCATAGAATCTTAACGAAAAGCACACTATCGCATTCGGTATATCAGAGAACTCTATAATAAAAATTTCAAGCTCCTATCTAAAAAATGTGGAATTTTGTATTTTTTGCCAGAAAACAAATCACGGGTGCGTGTTTATTTATTTGTTTGTTGTTTTTTTTCGTTTTTTTCCCAGGGGTCATCTTATCGACCAAGTGGTCCTAGGATGTCGCGAGAGGGCTCATTCTAACGGAAATGAAAAGTTCTAGTGCCCTTTTTAAGTGACCAAAAAATTGGAGGGCAGATAGGCCCCCTCTCATGCTCATTTTTTTCCAAAAGTCAACAGATTAAAATTTTAAGATAGCCATTTTGTTCAGCATAGTCGAAAACCATAATAACTATGTCTTTGGGAATGACTTACTCCCCCACAATCCCTGAGGGAGGGGCTGCAAGTTACAAACTTTGACCAGTGTTTACATATAGTAATGGTTATTGGGAAGTGTACAAACGTTTTCATGGGGATTTTTTGTTTTGGGGGGTGGGGTTGATGGGAGAGGGCTTTGTGGGAGGATCTTTCCTTTGAGGAATATGTCACGGGGGAAGAAAAATTCAATGAAAAGGGCGCAGGATTTTCTAGCATTACTATAAAAAAATAATGAAAAAATAAACATGAAAACGTTTTTTCAAATGAAAGTAAGGAATAGCATTGAAATTTAAAACGAACAGAGATTATTACGCATATGAGGGGTTCTAAAAATACTTTAGCATAAAGAGCGAGGTATAGGAGGAGATAGATACCTCGCTCTTGATGCTAAAATATTTTTAGTGATTTCAACTATTTATTCTACGGCCTTTTTGATTCAGGGGTCATTCTTAAAGAATTGGGACAAAACTTACGATTTAGTGTAAAGAGCGAGGTATTAATGAGGGTACAAACCCCCTCGTACACATAATAAAAATATAAGAATATAAAAGTTTGTTACGTAAGTTAATTCTTAAGTTACGTATATTTTTTACTAATAAAAACGTTCGTTGAATATTAAATGTTCTAGTAGCCTTTTTAAGTAACCGAAAAATTGGAGGGCAGCTAGGCCTCCTTCCCCACCCCTTATTTCTCAAAATCGTCTGATCAAAACTAAGAGAAAGCCATTTAGCCAAAAAAAATTAATATACTAATTTCATTTCAATATTTTATGTGCGGAGAGCCAAAATCAAACATGCATTAATTCAAAAACGTTCAGAAATTAAATAAAAAAGCTAGTTTTTTTAACTGAAAGTAAGGAGCGACATTAAAACTTTTAACGAGGCGTGGATGAGGGGACAACCCATTTCATATACGGAGTAATTTCTGTTCGTTTTAATGTCGCTCCTTACTTTCAGTTAAAAAAAACTAGTTTTTTTTATTTAATTCATCAAAGAGTCTGCTTGCGTCTGTTGTTAATACTCATTTTACTGCTATAGGAAAACATTTTTGGCTTTCAAAGAGTTTTTTTGTGATTTTACATCAGCACCATCCAGATTGACAGAAACGAACAGGTCTGACGATAGCGTTATCTATACCCCCCCCCCCATGTTATTACGCTGACACTGTATTTTTTCTTATCTGACCTTTGAAATATTTTAAAAAAAATGGCTATCTCAAAAGTTTTATCAGATGGATTTGGAGAAGAAGGCTTGGGTGGACTAGAGCTTTTAGTTTCCAAGGAATGAGCACTCTGAAGAGAGAATGAGCGAAGAGAGGATGAGCCTCTCTGAAGTTCTGCGAGCACCCTTTCCATAAGAAACATTTATGCCTCCAGGGCATAACATATATCTTCTCTCCGCGGATCCGGGGGGAGGGGTAGTGTTGACCACGGATTTTTAGTTGTTTTATTTTTAGTTTATTTTAAATAAAAGTAATATCTTAAAAAATTTTATCAGTTGGATTTGCGGAAAAAGGCGTTGGGGGTGAGGGCTAGTTGTCCTCCAATCTCTTTTGAATCTCAAAAACTGAACTAGAAATTTCAATATCCATTTAAATAAGCCTTCTCTGAAGTTTACACGAGCATATGTTCCATAAGAACCATATATGCCCCCAGGGCATAACTTACAATGCCTGGCCCCTGGCCCCGGGGTGGTTGTGTCAACCCCAAGGTTTTGTTCTCCGATGTTTGAATTGTTTGAAAAAATTACTATCTGAAAACTCGCATCCAATGAGTTTGGGGTAAAAAGGGCGTGAGGTAGGGGAAAAAAGGGCCCTCCGATCACTTTTGATCCTCCGAAAACTCCGATCTATATTCGTATGTTTTTATTGCGTATATGAGGGGGATTCTACCCTCGTCGATACCCAGCTCTTTAAACTAAAGCTTAGATTTTGTCCCAATTCCTTAAGAATGACCTCTGAATCAAAAAGGCCGTAGAATAAATAGTTGGAATTGCTAAAAATACTTTAGCGTAAAGAGTGAGGTATAAAGAGGAGGTAAACTCCTCATATGCGTAATATTTTTTTTTCGTTTTAAGTTTTAATGCTGCTCCTTACTTTCAGTAGAAAAAACTTTTCATATTTATTTTCTCATTGTTTTTTCAAATAATGCTAGAAAATCCTGCTCCTCTTCATTGAAATTCTCTTCCCCCATGAGAAGTTTCTTAATGGAAATCCCACGTAAACTCCCCTCCCTCAAATCTCCTCCCTAAACCAAAAAAATCCCCCCTGAAAACGTCTGTACACTTCCCAGTAACCATTACTATATATAAACACAGGTCAAAATTTGTAACTTGCAGCCCCTCCCACGGGGAATGCGGGGGAGTCAGTCATCCCTAAAGACATAGTTATTAGGTTTTTCGACTATGGTGAATGAAATGGCTATCTCAGAATTTTGATCCGGTGAATTTTGGGAAAAATTGAGCGTGGGAGGGGGCCTAGGTGCCCTCCAAAGGGCACTAGAAATTTAGTTTCGTTGGAATGAACCCTCTTGGGATGTTCTAGGACCACTCAGTCGATGCGATCACCCCTGGGAAAAACAACAACAAAAAAAAACAACAAAAAAACACGCATCCGACAGACACGCATCCGCGATTTGTCTCCTGGCAAAAATTGCGAAATTCCAAATTTTTGTAGATAGGAGCTTGAAACTTCTACAATAAGTTTCTGTGATACGCTGAATGTGATATGCTCTTTACGCTAAAGTTTGACTCTTTCTCTCAATTCCACTTTTTAAAACAGTAAAAAATTTTAGCGTAAAGAGCGGGGCGTTAATGAGGTAGCAGCCTCTTTCATATACGAAGTAATTTCTGTGCGTTTTAAGTTTTAATGTCGCTCCTTACTTCCAGTTAAAAAAACTTTTTTCTTTTATTTAATTTCTGAACGTTTTTGAATCAATGCATGTTTTGATTTTGGCTCTCCGCAGAGGAATAATAAAAAAGAAATTTGCATTTTTTTTTTTTTTTTTTTTTTTTTTTTTGCTAAATAGCTTTCTCGTAATTTTGATCGAATTATTTTGAGAAAAAAAAGAGCGGGGGACGAAGCCTAGTTGCCCTCCGATTTTTAGGTTAATTAAAAAAGCCACTAGAACTTTTAACTTTTTACGAATATTTTTATTGGTAAAAGATTTACGTAACTTATAAATTAGCTTACGTAAAGAACTTTTGTATTCTCATGTTTTTATTACATATATGAGGGGATTCGCCCCATCGTCAGTACCTCGCTCTTTACACTAAAGCTTAAATTTTATCCCAATTCATTAAGAATGACCCCTGAATCACAAAAGCCGTAGAATAAATAGTTGAAATTACTAAAAATACTTTAGCGTAAAGAGCGAGGTATTAGAAGGAGGTGAGCCCCTCATATGGGTAATAATTTCTGTTTGTTTTAAGTTTTATTGCTGTTCCTTACTTCCAGCTGAAAAAGCTTTTTCACATTTATTTTTTAATTGTTTTTTTTTAAATAATGCTAGTAAATCCTGCTCTCCCTTCATGGAAATTTTCTTCTCCCATGACAAATTCTCGATGGAAAGTTCCCCCAGCATATCCCTCTCTTCTCAACCCCTCCCCCCAACCAAAAAAATCCTCCTGAAAACGCCTGTATACTTCCCAATAACCATTACTATATGTAAGCACAGGTCAAAGTTTGTAACTTGTTGCCCCTCCCACGGGGACTGTGGGGGGGGGGGTAATTCGTCCCCAAAGACATAGTTATAAGGTTTTTCGACTACACTGAATAAAATGGCCATCTCAGAATTTTGATCCGTTGACTTTGGGAAAATAATTAGCATGGGAGGGGGCCTAGGTGCCCTCCAATTTTTTTGGTCACTTAAAAAGGGCACTAGAACTTTTCATTTCCTTTAGAATGAGCCCTCTTGCAACATTCTAGGACAACTGGGTTGATACAATCACCCCTGGGAAAAAAAAACAACAAAAAAACAAAAAAAGAAATAAACATGCAACGGTGATCTGCCTTGTGGCAAAAAAAATGTAAAATTCCAAATTTTTGTAGATAGGAGCTCGAAACTTCTACAGTAGGGTTCTCTGATACGCTGAATCTGATGGTGTGATTTTTGTTAAGATTTCATGACTTTTAGGGGGTGTTTCCCCCTATTTTCTAAAATAACGCAAATTTTCTCAGGCTCGTAACTTTTGATGGGTAAGACTAAACTTGATGAAACTTATATATTTAAAACCAGCATTAAAATCCGATTCTTTTGATGTAGCTATTGGTATCAAAATTCCATTTTTTTAGAGTTTTGGTTACTATTGAGCCGGGTCGCTCCTTAGTACAGTTCGTTACCACGAACTGTTTGAAAACATCCAACTAAAGTGGTTTTAAGAAATTGGTGATGTAATATGTTGCCATTGATTTATCGAAATTATTTGATTCTTTCATTGCAAGCACTACTAAAAAATCTTGCCATGTGAATACATGATGTAATATTGATTATATATATATATATATATATATATATATATATATATATATATATATATATATATATATATATATATATATATATATATATATATATATGTATATATATATATATATGTGTGTGTGTGTGTGTGTGTTTGTGAATCTAGGCTAATTGAAGTTTTGTTTCAAATGGTATTGTGGTGAGATCTCATATTTTAAACAAGTGCGAAATATGTAAGATGGATTCTATATGGAATAAATTTTTTACAATATTAATTTATAATATTAATTTTTTATAAATATAGAGCTACATTTTGTCGTATCTACGAGTACATTTTTAAAAGCAAGTGTTGAGTGTACTTGGACGAACGCAGGGAGGTTCTTAGTGTCCTGCTCGTCCTTCCGAATTCATCATATTATTGCATCCCCCTCCTCCTGAGAAAAATCCTGTAAAACTGTCGCTGTATATCTATGTAATTTTTCTTAGGCACTAAAAAATAAGTTAAACTAATCCCACAACAAACGGTAAAATCAAGACATCATGATAACAAAATTGTTCGAATTGATAACGAATTCGTGATAACAAATTCGTGTAACGAATGTTGTATAAGTTGTACACCGAATGTCAGAAGGATTCATTAGTTTTTTTCTTTTGCGTCGCTTATTAATGTGACTGCACCAAAGAAATTTGGCAGTGCCGTGAAACTTTTGGTGAAAATAAAATTTATCTATCTATAACAAGTGTAAGAGGGTCAAAGGTCGGGGTTGCTAACTTAGCCAGCAAAGGCAGGTGACGCTAGGGGGAGGGGGGCTGAGATTCTCATCAATTTTTTTTATTTAGAAAATAAAGGAAAAAGATTCTCCAGAGCCATTGATGGTGCACAAACCATCGTATATTATCGACATTTTTCGTTGCCGAGTCCTTTTTACAGATAATGGTATCTATCCCGTTACACAACCTTGTGCGAAATCTTGTGGTAGCTGGGATCGAACCCTGGGTCTTAAATTGCCATGCATAGATCGATTCACTGTGCTGTCATAGGTTATTAAGACAATGACTGAACAAATAATTAAGAAGCTGTGATAAAATTGGGCCGAATTTAACGTCACAAGCTTACTTTGTGCGATGAATTCGGGAAGCGTCAACTTGCGTAACTGTGTTTTGATATTTTGTAGGGGCTCACTCCCCGCTCCTTCCAGGCTATTTTGAAGCCCCACTCCCTTAGAAAAATACTCTCCTTTTTTGTAAGGTGTCCTTGCTCTGTTTATAGAAATACCCTACTTAAATAATCTATAAACAATATATTTTTATGTTTGTTTTGTAAACTGCAATGACCTCCATATCCAAGACAAAATTTGACAAAACGGAGATCAAAGAAGAATTAAAGAAACATGTCGCTTACTCAGTATTGGGCGAATAGCATTGACTTTGAGTTTTCTTATTTACTGGTGAGTGGCTCACACTTGAAAATAAGTTTTTTGGCTTAAAATTTTCAATTCTGATAATTTAGGTTTTAATTTCTTTATCATTTTTGTTGAATCTCTGCTTTTTTTCAATTCTTTGAATTTTGGTTTTTATTTGTTTTTTTCCGTTTGGTTTTCTTCGTTGTTTGTTTTTTATCAATTTGCTTTTTTCCGAGTTGATTTGTTCACAAAATTCTTTTAAAATGGATTTCATTCTAACTTCCTTTATAGTGCTGAAAGAGGGAGTTATGTGTCCTCCCCAAATATTTGATTTTTCATCCACTATTTTGTTGGCCTTAAAAAAAATGCATTCGCAAATTATTTTTTTTTTTTTGATCTTGCATATTTGCGGATTGTTACGTAAAAGAATTTTATTGTTTAAATGTTGTATCATTGAAAAGAATTAAAGTTTGTTTTTTATTAAAGGTTAAATTTGCCGGAGAGGAAGCGGATGATTTAGGCGAAGTTCGTAAAGAGTTTTTTATCTCAATCCTTCGTGATATTCTGGATCCAAAATATGGAATGTTCGAAGAATATGAAGAAACGCGGATTATTTGGTTCTCCGAATTCACCTTTGAACACGAATCAACGTATTCTCTAGTAGGTAAGACCAAAGACTGCTGAATCTTGGGTAGACCATAATATCAGGCTCTGTTTGGGCGGAGGGTAAGCTTGGCTTCAACATTGTTATCATGGGAATGTCGCAGATCATATAAAAACAGGGACAGTAAACAAATGAATTTGTAATATTAAAAACAGTTAAGATATATTGCCCCAAGGTGAATTGTTTTCAGGGGGATCAGTTTTGAAAAATTCAATCCGCAGTTTCAGTTTCATTAATATTTGCTTCAATTTTTCATTTGAATCATCTGCTCTTTCAACTGCTGTCTTTCAACTTGGTATTTTATACTGAGCTATGTTCCTTTTGTAATGTTGCAAGTGTCATAGATATTAAACGATGCTTTCAAACGGGAAATACTTTCAAACTGGGGAGGGGGAGGGGAATAAGTAAAAGTTTAAAACAAAAATTCCGACGATAAAGGGCGTTTATCCTGACCTCACCTGGAATGAGAAGTTTGGCTTCGGATAGACTACCGTGTGTAGATAAGTAACGCAAATGGTTTAGAAAATATACAGTGGAATGTATTAGGTTCTTGCTGTAACCTAGCAAGGAACAAAAATGCAAAAGCACTTTTATGCACTTTGGTTACAGAAAATGCATTTTCTTCAATTGCTAGGAATCTATTTTTTCCATTAATTTAATTTGGAACTACTTAAGATTATATGTATTTTCATAAGCCCATCGTAGCGGCGAGACTAATATAACTATATTATGCAGTGATAATACGAAATGGTAGATACTAAAAATGATTTTTTTGTTTCATCAGGTTTCAATTTTCCACATGAATACATTATAGACAAATTGCTTTAAGTTATCAGATGTGACAACAAACAATTTGTTTTGACAACTAGCTAGCGTGGAAACCATTTATTGTTACTCCAGAGGGTATCGAAATTCAATCTTCCTTATCAGGAGGAGAGTCCCATAGCCGTTGTGCAACTATTAATTAGTGAGTAATTTTACCGTTGATGATGTTATGGGAAAAGAGGGTATGTCTGATTTCGAGTCTAAAAAAAATGCTTAGGGTATTAAGGTGAAACTTATAGGAAATGTTGAGAGGGATAACGAACGTAGTCAAAATACATTATGTGCTTTCTTATATATATATATATATATATATATATATATATATATATATATATATATATATATATATATATATATATATATATATATATATATATATAATATATATATATATATATATATATATATATATATATATATATATATATATATATATATATATATATATATATATATATATATATATATATATATATATATATATATATATATATATATATATATATATATATATATATATATATATATATATATATATATATATATATATATATATATATATATATATATATATATATATATATATATATATATATATATATATATATATATATATATATATATATATATATATATATATATATATATATATATATATATATATAAGGGCTGAGTCGGTATATAAGCCAGTCGATATGGAGGTCGCTGTCATTATTGGATCTCGGAAAAAATCGTAACTCGGCCAGTTTCTTAATTTTTTTGCGCAAACTTATCCAGAAGTTGTCGCCAGATTTCCTCAGGTAATTTTTGCTTGTCAGGTTCGTGTGATGGAGCCGCCAGTTAAGTCTGACCATGGTGGAAAGAACAGCAGAAGTGAGTTAAATGAATTCAAAGTGTATTTCAATACTGTAGTGTAGTCAATACTTAAAAGTGTAGTCAATACTAGTCAATACACCCTTGGTGCAGCAATGATCAAAGTGTATTGTGAGTTCATGAACATACAACCAGATAAATTATTCTTGCTCTTCGTCTGGATCCCAAATACAAGCATCGACCCTGAAATCAAGAGAAACTCAGATACAATGAAAGGTTGCTATATGAAGAAACACCGAGTAAGAGTGGAAGAAACGAAATATGCACTGGAACAGATGAGGAGGAAACCCGAAACCTGGGAGTGTAGTCACCGCAAGTTTGATTGACTGCATGTTTGATAAAACGCTTGCACCTTCAATAAGCGAGGAAGAAGAGTCAGTAGATGCAGATAGATTAGGATCAGGAGCTGATTAGCAGAGCAGAACTGAGAAGGTCAAGAACTGAAAAGGGACAAGAGTTAAGGCCGTCACTGACAGGAAAAAGGTGTCCGTTTGAGTGGTGGTGAAACAACAGCAGTCGTTTCGAGGGACTGGCACAACTTGCTTCGAAGTATCTCTGCTGTCTGTCCCCTTTTGTCCCAAGCGGAAGAGTTTTCAGCACAGTCGGGAAAATTTAGTACGATGGAAGAATGTTTCTGAAACGATGAATACTGAAAACTTGCGCTTTCTGCATTACAAGTGGTCCCAGATTGATTGGCCTTGTTAAGCACTGTACGGAAAGCATGATAAACGTAAAAATGAAATAATATAATAAAACAAAATTATGATTGGAAAATGAAGAGGGAAACAAATATGAAAAATTTAATGTGTTTATATCAAAAGAACATTTATGGCTTTAAAGACATAAGCAATTTGAAAATATACTTAATGCGACAATTTTGCATAAATACATACAAATTTAAGTGTAGTTTGAAAATGTAGGATAGAAAAATATAGCTTTGTTTCGATTGTTTCGCTTTGTTATGATCGTTTGCCTTGATTTTATTATTTTATAGGACTTCTTTGTGGCTTAGCAATTTACAACTTCACAATCATCAATTTGCCATTTCCACTTGTGCTATATAAGAAATTGCTCAAGGAGCCTGTTGGTCTTGCAGATGTTGCTGATCTCTCCCCAAAAATTCACAAGTAAACAAAATGATGCAGTTGCCTTTGGTAATGATGTCCTAATAAACTGAAAAAAAAAACAGATCTATTAAAATTCTCTTCAAGTTTTACCATTTTGTATCCAGTGTTTCAATTGGTTCTGATCAGTTTAATAGTAGAGCGTGTTCTTCTTTTTATTTTTTCTTCTTCGATCGTCTTTTTCTTTTGAATTTTTCTTTTAAGTTCTCTTTTTTTTTTTCTTTTTTTTTTGAATTTGGTATTATCTGGGATTTTAATCTGATCAGTTGTTCACTTTAATACTGATCAGTTTAATAGTGGTCTTTTCGTGCTTTTATAGAAGTAACCGAGTAAAAACATTTACTTTATTTCCGGTGACACATTTTTTCCGTTTCTTTCAAGCTTACTAGGATTTTCTGTTTATAAAATGTTGGAATTATTATTTCTTTTAGTAAGAAATATACCCAGATGTCCATAAATAAATGCAAATTTGTTGAAAGTTTATTCTTTGTTATGGAAAAAAGTTCTAACAAAATTTGTTTATTTCTAGCAGCAGCTCTCCCAAATGTATCCTAATGGAGATGTTGATTCCAAATGTCCAATAGGCTCTCTAATATGGTATAAAATCCCCTTTACTCTACTTCAAAAATAATTACCCCCGTTCCATGACTTAGTAGCTAGAACAGGTTCCAAAAATCCATCTATAGTATTTCCTTTTTCTTTAAAAGTTGTCCTCAAGTAAAATTACCTTATTATCTCATCTTCATTATTAAACATTATAGAACCAGAATTCTTGCTTGATTTTTAGAAAGCCTCTATTCTTTAGAAAGCTACATTTGCTTCCAGCTAGACTGGTATGTATAACTGCTGTTTCACTTTGCGTGTTTCTGCATCCTGGATGGAAAATAATTCGGCCATTGAAAAATGACCGCCGTTCTTTAAGACACCATATTTCTCTCTTTTTCAGAAAAAAATACTTTGCCATTAAACTAACTTAGAGAGGCATATAATTGAATAAGAATCTTTATGTAAACATTATTCCCCGTACCCATCTATCCAAAACACTATAGTAACACTGTTATTAAAAGTTGATACACAATTTTGCGAAACGTATAAATTGTGAGCTAAAATCAGGATTCTTATAAAGAAAAACTTCTTTTGCAAAAAAAAGTTTGAAAGAAAAGTAATGAGACTACCACCAAAGATGAGTAGAAATAAATTCAAATAAAATTTGAAGCGTGAAAGATCGTAAATCATTATCAATAAATAAATGAAGACCAAAATGAAGAGAAATTACACTAAATAACCAAGTCAAGCTTTAAAACGAGTAGAAAATACCACAAAATGAAGTAGGGATGCCACCAAGGGGTCAGATAAGGGGGAGGAATGACTCCTACCCCCAGCCCAAATTAAAACCTCGATCGTGTTTGGCGTCTTAATTTAGTTTGTGTTCGCATTTATCAGCACACTGGATGATATGTAGGCACATTCTTTCACGTTTAATCTTCTTTTCTTCTCTTGATCTATATTTTGTTTGAAGCACCTGTGGTATATTTTTGTAGGCTTTTTTTTAAAGAATATTATTTTTGTCTGGAAAATTATATGTTATTATTTAAAAAAATATTTCAAAATGATCGTCGATTGGTGAGTTTAGCCGACTTTTAAGGTTTCTGCTTTCATTTTCTTTGCCCTTTTAGTCTCATCTTTGTCTGAATGAATCAATGTTGGTCCAATTGCTGGTACTTTTTTCTAGCATTATGTTCTTTCTCGAATATTGTAAGATATCAATAATTTCCAAGCCCAATAGACTAGCAATGGAAGAGTAAAGCGTTATCACTAGTATTACTTTTTCTCTCTTTCTTTATCTTAATTCTCTTAGAATCAAGTTTTTTTTCAATTGTTTGTATTTTCAAGTTTACTAGTTTTTCAGTTTTTTTTTACTAATGTTGTTTTCAGTATAGAATTTTTAGATATATATTTAGAAAAATTTCAAAGGAATAACCCATTCCCAAGCTTGATAAGTTCGCAATTGATGGTAATGTCTCTATCCAGCCCCCTACTCTTATTCTAGAGGCTGACTTTTTACTATTTTTCTCACGTGATATTTTCTTATTCTGAAGGATTTTAATCCATGCTTGTAAGGAATATAAGCAATGATTAATATGAAAGTTTGCTTGAATTTTTATTTAAGAGTATGGTTAAGTCTTCACTTTTTTTTGTCTCTCGTTGTCTCAGTTCCGTTTAGAAAAGGACTGGTATAATAAACCCCGCTTTTTTTGGGGGGGGGGGGGGCTGGGATATTTTATTTAGATCCTAGAATAGTCTAAAGTGTAGTATATAATCTTCGCTGCTTTTGAAATTTTTTCCGAAATCACTATTTTTCCCTGTTTTCTTTTTTTCTTCCTTTCTTGATCTTAGGTTTGTTTTTGTAAACGTTTGAGCCGTTTCTTTTTTTCCTCTTTTTAGGAGTCTAATTTCTATTCTGGAGTACGAAGGGGACGATTTTGAAGAGACTTTTTCGTTGACTTTCGATATGCAGCATGAAGTATTTTGTGAAGTTATCACTGTACCCCTCAAACCAGGTTTGGAAGGGACTCCAGTGACTCAGTCAAACAAGTAAGTGTCGAAATGGATGGGCTGGACTTTCAAAATTAGACTGTCAACTGATACTATTCACATCCCATTGATAGGAGGTATCCATAGTATTGGAGCGTGCGTAGCTCTGTTGGCCTCAGGCAGCTTGGTGCTGTAGAGAGTTATTAGTAGTAGTAGTAGTAGTAGTAGTATATTGGGAGTGTTGGAAGTTTTGGAGTAACTTATTTGAAGGCGGATCTTTGGATCCTGTACTGACAGCTAATTCATCGACCATATTAGAGAACTTGTTACACATCGGAAATCAACATCTGCCTTAGGATATATTTGGGAGAGTTGTCGCTAAATTTGTGTGAACGTTTTCTTAAGAGTGATTATTGTACAGTATAAGGCTGTTAGAACATATAAAACAGTAATAGTTTATTGTTTGATAACAAGCAAGTACAATTTTGTCCTAGGTATTTTGCATGGATGCTCGTGGGAGTCTCATAGGTGGCAACGTCTCCCAAGCTTTTATGTTTAGTTATTTTTATGGGAACTACAAGGAAATGATTGAAGATTTTAATCACAAATGGTCGATTTTTGGCGGTAGTATCTTAATCCCTTTTAAGGGATTTTAGCGATTAAGTATCTAACCCTTTTAAGGGATTTTAGCGATTAAGTATTTTTATCCCTTTAAGGGATTTTAGGGATTAAGTATCTTAATTCATTTTAAGGGATTAAGTATCTTAATCCCTTTTTAGAGATTTTAGGGATTAAGTATCTTCATCTCTTTTAAGGGATTAAGTCTCTTAATCTCTTTTAAGGGATTTTAGGGATTAAGTATCTTAATCCCTTTCAAGGGATTTTAGGGATTAAGTATCTTAATCTCTTTTAAGGGATTAAGTATCTTAATCCCTTTTAAGGGATTTCAGGGATTAAGCATCTTGATCCCTTTTAAGGGATTTTAAGGTTTAAGTATCTTAATCCCTTTCTATATCCAGACTTTTTAGTTAATTTTAAATTTGGTGAAATTTAGTCTGATATTTTAGCAGCTTGAAATAAGGCAATATAAAAATATTCAAATACTATGGTGATTGTTTTTTGCTCAAATAATTGACTTTGATTGGAAGAGGGTTGAGCTCTCGTGTTAATTGTTAAAGCAAGCTTTCGGCCTCTATAACAGGTCGACTATAGCCATTTAGTTTAGGTAGCTATAAAGTCAGCTGTAGGTAACGTTTTAAGAGAAAAGCTTCGTTTGTAGTTTTAAGATTGGTAAGTCGTGGCTTAAGTATGAAATGAGGTTAGTTGCTGGTTTCGAATTGAATTAGGAATTAACCAGGTTTGAGTTCTATCTCCATTTATATGGATAATTTCGATGGACTTTGATGTAAGCACTGCAATAATGGCAGTGAGAGAGCATGGAATTGAATGCGGGAGTCTCTCAGTTTTAGATTATGCTGATGATTTTAGTATCCTAGATGAAAATTTTAGCAAAATGAATGAATTTTTAAATTTTTGGAGGGTTCAGAATGCAAGAATAGGCAGTTCCTAAGAAGTCACGTATTTTAAAGTATATGGGAGGATATGTTTACTTATGCGAATAATCTTACGTTTGAGAGTGCCTTTATTGTCCTTTATTTCGTAAATTTAAATTTATCCGGAAAATATGATCTATTTCTTACTAATACTAGAATTTTGGTCTCATATTTCTAATTTGTGACTTCAAAATCCTTTTATGTCGAGTTTTGTGGAACCCAGGGAAACATTCATGAAAAATGTATGTGCTATGTTTTCTTCTTAGATTTTCATGTTAGCCTGGTAATGAATAAAAAAAAGCTCTTTTCAACTGAGAGTAAGGAGCAACATTGAAGCTCAAAACGAACAGAAATTAATCCGTATATGGAGGGCTTGCACTCGTCCTCAATACCTTGGTCTTCACTGTAAAGTTTTTAGCACTTTTACAAAAGATTTCTATTCTAATTAAACGGTCCTTGTGTTTCAGGAGTTGTTCTTATTAAATTGGGACAAATAGTCAAGCATAAAGAGCAAAGTATTGAGGAGGGGGCAACCTATTCATATATGGAACAATTCGTTCGTTTTGATCAACTGTCTAAATATTCGTTTTGAGCTTTAATGTTGCTCCTTAGTCTCAGTTGAAAGAAAAAAAATTGCTCTTTTTATTTAATTCCAGATTGTTATCCACATAAATAAATATTATCCAATCAGAGATTGTAAATCTCTGATTGATTGTTTTCCAAATAACGTCCTTAAATCTGGATCACCCTCCGTGAAAAATTATCTCCCTTCATGAGAAACTTCTCCGTAGAAAGTTCTTTGCGCGTAAAGTTCACCCCCCCCCCCCCATACAATGTCCTCTGTATAATTTCATCTTTGCTGGACCCCCCCCCCCCTCCCTGTAAACATTTTTTACGAATAATTCAGCCTGAAAAATTCTCCTTAGCATAATTTCATTTGAAAACGACTTCAAATTCTGATTGTTTTTCCGATAACTCCGGAAATTCCCCCTTCCATGAAAATTTTTTCCCAGAAATGCGAATCCGCTGATAATTACCCCTGGATAGTTCCCCCTGAACATCTCCTCATGCAAAATTGAGTTGGCAATGAGAAAGTAAGACAAATAAAAAGAATTTCGTATAGTAGTTCTGGCAAATCCTATCCAGTGTAAAATTTCTCCTGGAAATTTACCTCCTCACAGAAAATTCCCCCCATGAAAACCACCCCAAGAACAAACTCCACTTCCCTTGAAAATATCTTTACACTTCCCAATAACAAATACTATGTGCAAACAATAGACAAGTTTCGTAATTTACAGCCCTTTTCTCAGGGGCTTTGCATTTCCCATAAAGGTATAGCTATTGGATCTTTCAACTATGCTGAACAAAATGTTTATCTCAAAATTTTGATCGTATGACATTGGGGAAAAATGGGGCGTGGGAGGGGGATAGTTACACTCTAATCTTTTTGGTCACTTAAAAAGGGCACTAGCACTTTTAATTTCTGCTCGATTACATCCTCTCCCAACCTTCTAAGACTATTAGTTTGATGAGATCACCCCTGAAAAAAAAAACACAAATAGACACGCATCCGTAACCTGTCTTCTGGAAGAAAAAAATATAAAATTCCATATTTTTGCACATAGGAGTTTGAAACCTCTACAGTGGGATCCTCTGATACGCCGAATCTGATGGTTTGATTTTCATCAAGATTATTTGACTTTTAAGGGTTTTTTCCTCCTTTATGAAAATCAGTTAAATTTTCTAAGGCTCGTAGCTTTTGATGGGTTACACTAAACTTGATGAATCTAATATATTTGGAATCAGCATAATAAGCTGATTCTTTTGATCGATCCACTCATATCGGAGTGCCTCTGATTCCAACAACATGCCATATAAGGCATCTTACATGCAATCATCATTTAAGGCACCCATAAATATCGTTAGATGAGCATTTAAGGGGATAAGAGTATTTTTCCTAGAGAAGTTAAGGGGGGGGGGGGGGTTACAACTGGCATAAGGTGCTTTTTTATGCCACTATAATTTTTATTCTCTTCCTCTTTTTCCCTCTCTTCATGCAGGTGTGCTAGTGAACGTAGCTTATATTGCCGTTGCTCTTATGTTTTACATGTTATATGTTTTGTTCTGTGAAATTTGAGCTAGAATCTACCTGTCTGGATTTTTTTTCAATAGTATAAGCCACTTTACAATTATACAAAAAAAAAAACGAAGAGATAAGTGAAAAAAAAAGATAAAAACTAAAAATGAACATTTTCACAAAAAAAGAAAAAAAAATCTGCAACAATATTAATTTTAGACTGACAGAGAAAACAGAAAAATTAACAGCTCAATTTCTATGTTTCTTCTGTGTGTTGTTCTGTATTAATGTAATCAAAAAATTATTTATTTACTTACTAGAAGAGTAAGTATTTACTTATTTGATTCTTTTATGCTGCTACAAATATATCGTAATTTTTCTATATTTTTGCTTTCAACAATTTCTTACCTTCCAGGCACGAGTATGTTGATCTCTATGCTGACTACTTGCTCAACAAATCCATTGAAAAACAGTACGATTACTTCCACAAGGCATTTCATAAGGTTTGTGGAGGAAATGTATTGGGCTTATTCCAGTCATGGGAGCTGTTAGAATTGGTTGTCGGTAAGTCTTTTGGGGTGTTTTATTAATTACCGTACAATCCAACTACGAAGAGGTTGTTGTAGGGAGGGGGAATGGAGGCGGAAATCCCCACTTCAAAATATGTTTGCTTTGTAGGGATTTAGTGGGATTCATTTTGGGCATTTGCATCAATGGTCTAATCCGTTGCCCCTTTTAAATTAAGTTTTTTTTTGCTGATACCTTTTCGTTTTCTTTTTCTTTCGTCTATTCTGAATGTTTTTACATGAAATGAAGTGAAACTATTTGATATGTCTTATATGGATTGCTTGTGTCTGTCTAGGAACTAAGATTAGTTATGACACAAACAAAGATTAAATTAAAACAAATAGCTCTAGATAAAAGCAAAACTTTTAACTACTTAGTCGTCCAACTTCAAGTCTGTATGTATGTATGAAGTTGTGTTGTTTCTTGCAATATTACTGAGGAATGTTTTCAAGGCGTTAGTCTATTTACTTGTACAACCAATCTGCTCACTTTTCTTCTCAAAATTTAACTTTTTCCAAAAGCTGAAAAAATTGTTTTGAGCCTACGAATGAAACAGATACTACTTACTTTTAATTTATTATAATACTGCCTAAATGAAATAAATGGAAGTTAAGAATAATAATTCTAATAAAAGCTAGAATTTTCACCGAAAATGAAACTAAAAGCTGAACATTCGCTATTGGTTTGTAATAGTCATATGAATAAATAAAAAGTAAGGGTAAGTAAAGGATACGGCATTAGACTTTACAGTCCGTACCGGCGGTGCTGATCTCCGTTTCTTGGCCCTTCAGCCAGGAAGTGCAATGGGGATTGGGGGCCAGCCATCCTGTGCTTTCGCACACCCTTCCTGTTTACCTTCCCCTGGCTTTGTCTTGCCAATTGTTTTGTATATGTCACTTGTTGTTTGTGTCCAATTTCTATGTGGTGACGTTAAAAAGTTTGCCTTATAAAACTTATAAAGTGAGTTACTAGAACGCGAAACTGTTTTATTAAAGCACCAATTACAGTGAAAATGAATTCTGATTGTTTTATTTGCTAAGAGGAAACTGAAAGAACCCTATGAGTCTTAAAAAAGGATATATTGGAAATTCAGTTTTTAATGAAAAAGACATCACTAGACAGTTGCACACCTTTTGGTAGTCGCAGGTGCCGAATTGAAACAAAAGAAATGTTGGTGAAAATTCCTAAACACTTTAAAAGGTATAGGTTTGATTCGAATGGGTAAAACTGTGACGAAAATGTCGCATTTCCTAAAATAGTTCATGACCAAAGCACAACCAAAAGAAGAATCTTCGAAGATCGTGGTTTTCCGGCATTACTAGACGTTAGATAGTAATGGGGCTTAAAAAGATGTTTTTATTTGATGTCCTCGGTACTTAGGCATTTGTCCAAAATAAAGTTATTTGAAACGAATAATGATATACTTTATTTTTCCAAAAGTTCTTTCAAAGAATATTGCTGTTTTAAAACTTTTAGTCCCTGTTGCAGCATTAGCCAGCCATTGGCAATTTTAGCGGGGAGGGTAGAAGGGGCTCTTGCCCTTGGCTCAAAATTTCAAATAAAAAATCTGACGGTCCTAATCATTTTGTAATTTTTCAAATTTATTCTTATTCAAATAAATTAGAGGGTGCAGTTAATAAATCAATAATCAGTAAATTAATTAAATAATAACAATTATACAAAAATAATGAATAATAATTAAAAATCAAACTGTTAATTAATTAATAAATTGAAAATAACTTTCTAATGAACGAAAATTCTCTTGAAAATTTCTGCGAGACAGGGGGATGCGCTAATCAATATTTTGCCACAGGCCCAAGAGAAGCAAAGACTGCCAATGTACCCAGCAGAACTAAAAAATCCACTTTATTATTTCCTTACTTTTAATTTTTCAATTCCTTTTTAACTTCCATAATTTTAATCTATAAAAAACCTGCATCAGAAAAGGGAATTTCACAAGAATGGAAACTGGCAATAATGTCAAAAAGAAAAGTCATAAATGCCATCAAGCATTTGGCAACTTTGTTTCATCCAAAAATGTTGTATATTTGTCTTTTCAGATACCTAAAATATACAAAGGAGGGTAAAGAAACAAGGATTAACCTTCTGTGGGCATACGAGCAAGTCCACTACCCTACTTATATTGCCAAAATTCTCTCAAGCAAACTTAGGAGTATTGTGGACAGACTAGATTTTGTCTTGAAATAATTCTTAAAAGTAAAATGTACTGATTAATTATTACTTATAGAGAAATTTCAGCTTCAACCCTGTTGCATTTAATATTAATCCTGTCATAAAATCGGTCGTCTTTGAAATTTTCTAGATTTTTAATTAAGGCACCAGACGTTGCATCATATATGGTGCTAGTAGGTTTTAATCCTTATCTTCCCATCTTAAATCACCAAAGATCCAAACTCTCAAAAGTTTTTCCATTCTCTTTGGTCCGTGTTTTAAGTATAGGCACAAGTCTTATTATTTGAAAAAGTTTCATTTTAAAATAAGTGCTAATCTCTTTTTCTAAAAGTTGTTTATTATAGTCTCAGATTATATTAACTAGTTTCAAATCCTGCGTTATCTATAAAAAAAAACTTCCAAAATCAAAATTGTTTCTTGAAAATAATGCACAATAGCCTATATAAGTCATAAAACATTGGTATTTTTGGAGTTTCAAAAGATTGTCTCTGCTCCATGTAGAAAATATAGGTAGTTAACTTTTCAGGGAGTGAAAACTATGACTGGCATGAGCTTCAAAGATCTGCTGAGTATAGAAATGGCTACAGTGCAGATCATCCAACGATCAAACTCTTTTGGGAAGTCTTTCATGAGCTTAAACCTGAGGAAAAGAAAAATTTCTTGAAATTCTTAACTGGATCGGACCGCGTGCCAATCTTAGGAATGAAATCTGTAAAGGTATAAAATTTATATAGTTTAAGTAAAGGAGAATGGTTTGAAGTCCAGAGATTAACCATCCTATGCTTTTCAACATTTAGCCTGAAATAGTATAATCACTGTCGTTCTTCAATAGCCATTCCATTCCTGTATTCCCCTCTGTGGAACTTAAAAAAATTGCGCTAGAACTAAAAAAAATTCTACTACCTAGTTTTAAGCTATTTGAAGGGCTAATTTTCCACCCACCCCCCACTGAGTGCTTGAGTAGTAGAAATTATGAAAATCCCGAGCACATATCGCATGTGCCTTTAGGGGAGACAAAGGAATCCTCTTAAGAAGGGTCGGGATCACAGAATTCCGTAAAAAACGTGCCTAGAAAATGCAAAAGCAATGCTTGTCTGTTTGGAATTGGTCTGCAGGATTACTCATTATGATTATGTAACAAATTTATTTGATGCCGTTCCTTTAGTTTGTTTTTTTTTTTTTTTTATTCGGAAGTAATTCGGATGAGCAATGTTATGATCCTTTCGTGTGAAATGGAAAAGACATGGATTATATCAAAACTAAGTTTTTCATCAGTTGCACCATTTATTATACAACCTGTAAGTTGTGTCAATTTATATTTGTTAGTAATAAAAAGCGTAGAGTCGATTGCTTTTCCGATCGAAATTTTTATGATTAGGTAATACGACTAGCTGTGAGATTTAAAATTAAGAGACTAGAAGACATTTAGAAGTTTTCCATACAGTCGTGTCGAAGTAAAAGAAGCCCTTGCAAGGACGTAAACTCTTCTGATTTAACAGGGGTTTAACAGCAGATGGATTTACTAACTTCACAACTAGTCTGGCTTTCTCCTTAAGAGACTTTATACTCCACAGCTGTTATTAAAAAATAGGCATTCATATAGTGACACAAGAATCAGTTGAAGTAAAGAAGCTGCAGGATACAGACTGGGAGTGTGTGCCTGAGCTTCCGTAAAATGCCCATATTCCCATCAATCTTAACTTCAATGCATTAGTTTGAAATTTGTAAGACAAATTCTCGAAAGAAAAAATTCCAAGGAATCGGACGTAACCACTTTCAGATCTAAGAAGAGTACCATGTGACGAATGTATCTCATGAAAAACCTTAAAGGCTGTAGAAATTTTGGAAAAGAAATAAATTCTGACCTCGAAACAATAAGAGCCAAACTGTTCAACATTAAATCATGAGCTCTCTCAAACAAAGCCAAAAGATTTTCCTGCCAAGCTTGATCAAATTCTGTAGGTACTCATCAGCGAATGCAAACAGGCTGTCATCGGAATCTCACTTGAGCCTATTTTCATTAGCAGCATTTATTAACTCGCTATACTTCTTGCACTCTATAATACTTTAAAAAAAAGTTTTAATCAAACTATCGTGTAAAAAGCACAGGCGGAGGTGGCAGCCCCCTAACCTTTTACAAAGAAACAGGGCTTTGTGTATTTTTTGTTTTCTTGAATATTTAACTTCACTTTGAAATCCTGTTTCGTAGTTGTCTAACACATTGAGGATTGTAGTTTTATTAAAGTTCCAAAAACAGTCCGACTTTCAAGGGAGTGTTATTAAGGAAACATTAGAAATTTGCAACAAAATAAGAAGTATTTGAAGTTTTGTTTATTTTCATTATATTTTTAATGAATTCTGACAAGGAAAACTTCATTATGAAACGTTATTTCTTTAGGGAATACCTTTTATACTTTTTTCTAAACTAAATACTAGGCCTACCTATGCAAGTGGAATTTCTTTCCTTTTTTTTCTTTCCTAACTCTGATTAAGAAACATTAAACTTTCTGTTACTTTTTCATCAGTTTGATTGTGTGTGATAAGATTTTGAAAATTAGTTCATTATTGTATAACTTAATTTTTTAAACTCCTTTCGTCACACAAATCGCTGTTTAAACCATTGTCAAACCCCCTTCAAAAAAGTACGGAGCGTTAATTTGACACCCATGATTTATGTGTACGGAACTAATAATCTGGTGGAACTAGAAAAAAATCACGTTTTAGTCCTTCGGTTTGAAAATCATTTGACGTTCAGGTTTATAAAGCAAACCGTTCATGTATAAAATGTTACTGACTAACACGCGAACGACTCCTGCCTTGGATTGGTGGATTGGACGGTCTAGGGAGGATTAACTTGTATAGAGCCTCCTAAAACAATTCGGCTTTTATGGAATTTGTATTAGGGGAAAATTAAAAAAGGGCAGCGCAATCGGAAGTGTCTGAAGGCTAGTTCATTTTTTTGACTGTAGAAATATTTTTATTTTTGAGGAAAAACAACAATTTTTTAATTATGGACCACCCCTACAAACAGCATTTCTTTCTTTTCTGCCCTTTTTTTACTGCTAACATTGTAAATCCAAAATAAAACATTTAACGTTTAGTTGGGGTTTTTTTCATCAGTTTCATTGTGTAAGGTTACTCTTTTAAAATGAGTTTATTCAGGTATAGTGTAATATACTTCTGAAACTTCTTTCTATACCCAAAGTCTCCTTAAACCATAAGTAGAATCCCTAATAAAAAATTGCGGTACATAATTTTTGAAACTATCATCTGGCACTCACACCTCGTCCTGGTTCTGCCACGCTTGTTGCAGACCTGACGACTCTTTTGTCTCAAAAGTACTGTGTTACAATCCAATGTTGGAATGAAAAAAAGCCAGAAAAGTCTGACTAAACATACTGACATTGAACCCTTTTTACTTAAAATTACCACCTCTATGACTCGGAACCTAGTGTGATCTGATGATTTGCTATATCGTTTTACCGGGGAGAGAGGTCACTTAGCTGATTGAGCAGATGCAAATACTATTTATTACTTCTAGTGTCCAATATATGAAGTATAAATTTTTTTGGTTGTAGATTTGCATTGACGCCACCCGTGGTGGTGACGCCACCCGTTGGCTTTTTTTAACTTACGAGTGGGGGGTCGGATTTTAATTAGTTTTGATATTTAGAAGGACCTCGTGTCTCAGAGCTCTTATTTTAAATCCCGACCGGCATTAATCTATTGATTCTTAGAATTTTGCTAGAGCTCATACCATTTGAGCTCTTGGCTCTTAGCTCTTTCGACCTCGTCACAAGGGGATAGGGGGGATTTTCCTCAAGGGGAATATTCCGAGGGGGGATTTATATTGTAAGAGAGGGGGGTTAGCAAGTGAAAAATCAAATTTTATTTTCACTGTCCTATGTACTTGAATAGCTGTTAATCTAATAATAGATTGAAACAACTAACCCTTCAACAACCCATTTGTATTAAAAAAAAATTGTACAACTAGGCCAGGATCGCTCTTATTTGGAAGTAAAAGACCTGTGTCTTTGAGCAGATACAAATACTGTTTATTACTTCTAATGTCCGATACATGAATTGTATACTTTTTTTGGTTGTAGATTTGCATTCAGCCAACGGGTGGTGGTGACGCTTTTCTACCAGTTGCTCATACCTGTTTCAACCTACTTGATCTACCACAATACCACACCAAAGAGAAGCTTAGGTACAAGCTTTTGCAGTCTATTCAGTGTACCGAAGGTTTTGCTCTTGCTTAGTTTGTGGCTTATCTGTTTTGATGCAATGCAATCAAGTGATTTTACTTCTTGTTCGTTTATTGTTCGACATTTTTGAGTTAATAACGTTCAACCCACAGAATTTGAAAAATAATTAAGTGCCTCAATTTCAAAATTTACTTGTTTTACCAGAAGTTTCCCAAGCTTAAAAAGTTACATAAAAAGTTGCTTAATTGCTTATTTGTTAAATTCAAATTGTTTGTATTTTAATTTGTTGCCTAAATGCAAAGTAGAAATCTATATCTGTCTCCTGGAGATTTCACTGGTAAAGTATTAGCGTAGCAGCTAGAGTGTCTGAATTTTTGGAAATTCTTTTGTAAAATTCCCACTCCTCCTGAAAAATTCTCTGATCCTCATCCCCCCACCCCTCAATCCCTTCCATCTCTCTTTTAGGATTGGACGCATATGCAAATGTATTTTGCATAAAGAATGTGTTAAAGTGCTTGTTTAACCAAATTTGGCATTGTTTACTTTAATTTCTACTCAATCTCATAAAAAGACTATGCACGGCCTTTGTGAATTATAAGTTTTTGGGTCCTGTAATTATTCCTTTCAGAGTAATTTTATTTCCTTTTAGCATCGTGTGGGTAGTATTTATATATATATATATATATATATATATATATATATATATATATATATATATATATATATATATATATATATATATATATAACTATATTAGTCATATGATTGAAAATTATTGATAAATATTGTAAAAACAGGACGGAGGTTAGTGATTCATGTTTGGAGTGAAGGGATGTAGAGTGAAAGTTTACTGAAGATTGTAAAAAAAACAACATTCTATGTGGGATTTCTATCGAAAATTGGCAAAATTTCAGTGAGGAGCACAGGATGGTTTCAGAAGGGAAAACAGCCATGGTTTTGCTATGATTTTGCAGGGAACACTATTTTTTGATTTCATTGCTTTACATCTGTGACAAATTTAATAAGCTTTTCATGTTGATCCTTACTTCTAGAAAGATAAACAATCCACTTTTTGTAATCTGATGGGTTAAAGAATATTCTGTGTGGAATTTCAAGCCAGTAAAAAGAGTAAAATGCACAAGATTTTATTGTTTTCTTTCTCTGTCCTAATATTTCATAAATTACTATAAAATCCATTGAGATTGCATTTTTAGTTAAAAAAAAAAATCTAAACTATAGCCTTACCAAAGTAAGCACCAATGTTTATGGTATTTAATTCGGAAATACCACTAAGTGTATATGCTAATAGATTGTTGCTTACACAGCGTCATCTAACAGAGAGGCTCCCAGACAAATCATACAACAATTTTAAAAAGTGGTGTCCACAAAATTTAAAACAGACGTTATCAGTATTGCGGGAGACTAGTTGTGTATTAAAATTAACTTTTCCAAAAATGTGAGGATTAAGAAAAAAAGCTAGCTAGATCAAGTCTTATTTCACTAGAAATGGCCCTTCTTCTTGTCTTTAAGTGTGACATAATTGCGTTACTGTTTGTTACAAAAGTATTATTCAAATTTCTTAAGGCTAAAGGTATGCACGTTTGTTAGTTATGTTATTTCCTCAAACGTTAATTTTTGGGAAAACAGCGTTTGGAGAATAGATTAAAACATTTTTCATAAGCTTTTCTACTATGTCTTTTTCCCCAAGCTCTTAGTTTAAATTTTACCAAAGTTCTTAATCATTGCTTAAATTTTAAAGGTTCAAGGATCATTCAAGTCATACATAAAATTAGGAAAAAAACTAGTTTTCGTTTCCCAATACGAAAATTTTTTCTAACGACGAAATTGGTCGAAAACACCTTTTTCTTGCGATGATGCGGTGTTACTTCTCGAGGTGCTTTATCCCATTTTCCTAGTGCGTGTGAGGCCTAGAGTAACCGTATGTATGAAGAAGTTGGTCGGGTTTTATATTGATTGGAAATTTAGTAAATTTGTATTTTAGGGTATTTATATTATACTCTTAATACACTTTCCTTAAAAAAGTAATAATATTACGTTATGTTGACAAGACATCTCCTGTTTCTGAAGAGACTAGTCTTCGCCAGTTATGGACAGGCTAAATTAACCTCCCTTTTTGGTTAGCTTCTCCCCTTACGAATCAGATATGGGGAAAAGCAACCAGCCATCAATTGAAAAACACAAAACTTTTCTCAGTTCTTTTATCCCTCCCTAAAAAATATCTTTGTGGAATATACAACCTTTTGACTTCTTGCAGCCAAAATTGGGCTTTAAATTGTAAACAGTTTTTCGATTAGCCATAAATTAATCTCATTTGCCGCTTGGTGCGCTGCAAGTATTTTTCTTAAAATTAGAAGTGATCGCGGAGATAGGAAGAATTTAGTGTTATATACAGTACTATATGGTATGAATTATAAGTGGCTTAAGTATCAAACATTTGTACAGGCTCTGGTTTGAAATTGTTTGTTCCTGTTTACTGTAAATAAAACCTTTATTTTGTCAGTTTTTTATTCGGTCACCGATGTACAGTAATTCATAATTTATATTTATAATAAAGGTTGTTCATTTCTTTTATTTCATTTATATTTATCTTTTAATGTAAATAGCAGAAAACAATCTAATAGGTGCAATCCTACAGGAAAGACCGTGTAGTTCAATGGTTAGTGTCTCAAGCTGCCTTGGTTCAGCCCATAAACCTTGACGGTTCCCTTCAAGTACCAAGGACAATGGAAATAAAATCGGATAGGTTAAGTGGAAACTTACAAAACCTTGTTTGCCTTTCAAATATGAGGAAAAATCAGGAATTCCATTTTTAATGAAAAACACCACTTTTAATACCTTTCTCTTTAAAAGAGGTCTTTTCACTTTAAAAAGGCCATTTTTAATGAAAATGATCTCTACATGCAGTTACGCCGTGTTTGGTAATAGCGGGTGCCAAATTAAAAAAAGAGGTGAAAATTTTGGGAAAATAACCTAAAATCCTATGCCCCCAAAAACAGCTTAAGAAGGTTTTGTTTTCTTTTGAAGGTTAAGTTGTGATTTGGAATCAGTAGATAGCTAATTTTTGGATCTTTAGGGACAAAAAGCCTTTTCACTCTTTACTTGAGTACTCAGAGTATTTACCAGCTATCTCTTAGACCAAAATACTGAAAATCGAACATGACATCATAACCCCTACAGCCCTTGGGGTAAGTTTTGTCAGTTATATAACCTGCCAACTGATTATATAAAAGTTTAGTTATTGGGAAAAGAGGGTATTTCTGATCTTGGGAAACGAAGGCATATTTGACTTTCTAAAAATGGTATGGGTATTAGGTAAAACTTTTGGAAAATATTGAGGGGGATATCAAAACACAATATGCAGGACGATTTTAAAAAAAGACAACAGCAGTATTTATGGAACAGTTAAGGGAAGGAAGATGAAACTTAAAAGACATGTTTAAAAGGATGTTAAAGAGTAGAAAAGGGCAACCAGCTTCCTCCTCATAGCCCCTTTTTCGCTTTTAGATGCCTTCTAATACTGATAGAAATCTTGAAAACCATTTCATTTAAGATAGTTACAACGTCTAATATATATGCCTCTGAGAATCCCGTGTCCCCTCAGCCCCCGGGACAAGGAATGCATATTATGCAATTTGTCTATTTTCTACATGCTGGATTTATCGTTGGGAAAGGAGGTTAACGTCTGATCCTTGGTGTATCCGATAAGACTAAGGATATTGAGGTGAAACTTCGGGAAATGTTAAAGATAACTTTGAGATAAATTAAAAGAAACTATCTGTGTCGAAGTTGTAAAAAAAGTGTGTCTGCAATACCTTAGAAAAGGTTGAGGGTTTTAACTTGAGACTTTCAGCGTCAATGCTGCTACTACTGTTGCTGCTGCATGTGCGACTGGTTGTGGCTACAACTGCGACTACTGACTGTGACTACTGTGACTGCTTGAAACTGTCATTAAATCTACTGGTAACCACTTTCAAAGAATACCAAGGGAGGTTTTGAATAAAGTCAAAACAAAATATATGCTTGATGATCGACAAAACGGCGTGTCAGCAATATCTCAAGAAAGGGTCGGGGTATTAACTGGAAACTTCTAGGGTATGTTGAACAGTGCTTTGAGGGTAAAGGACCCCACTTGTCTTTTTTAGACGCCTTTAACACTGGTCAAAATTATGAGATAGCCACTTTATTCAAATTAGGCAATAGACGTAATAAGTATACGTTCCTCTGAGAATGTAATGCTCCCAGCCCATTGAGAAAAGATAGCAAATTGTGCATTTTGCTCATTGTTTACATACAAAATTTATCGTTGGGAAAGGGGGGAGGGTATATTTGATCCTGAGTGTGTGACAACGGGCTGAGAGCATTAAGATAAAGCTTCAGGGAACGCCCAGGGAGATGTTAAAACTAAATAAAAAAACAGTATGAAGGGGAAAAAGATCAAGTTTGAAAGACTCAAGTTCTTACTAGTGGTGCTAGTCTTCGTTTCACGGACTTTAGCCAGAAAGGACATTGGGGGTTAGCTACCCTGTGCTTACGATATTCTTCGTGTGGACTTTCTCAAAACTACTCCAGGTACACGTTTGGGGGTTATCTGCCATATCTTAGGAGGGGATAAGGGTATTTACTTTTAAGTTTTCAAAATAGTAGTGTCTAGTATTGCCACTACTACCGTGATCGGAACTAAGACTACTTGCGACTTCAACTTTTGCGAAAGCACCTATGACTTTTTTAGACTACTCGCAAATGTGACTACTCGTGACTTAAGTCACCTCCACTAGAGATTATGGCTGCAGCTACCTTCGGAGGTCACTCGAATACTAATGAATTTGACAACTTGTGATAGTGATTAAGGCTACTTGCGATTGTAAGAATTAAAAACTACGACTGCTTGCAACTGCTACTGTTTGTGACTGTGACAACTTACAGCTATGACTGCAACTATTTGAGCCTGGACGAATACTTACGTCTAAGACAGCTTGCAATTGTTGCTGCAAATACGAATTCAACTTTACAGCTTCTGCGGCTACTTGCGACTACTACTGCAATTAATGGTTGCTGCAATTGTGCCAAACACACTGAGTGCGTGCTGTCTGTCAAAATGGTGTACCAGTAATTTCTAATCAATAGCTCAGGTTAGTAAGTTCAAACTCTTAGGGAATGTTGAAGAGCTGTCAGTGCGCAACCAGCCTCCCTTGACCTTTTTATATGCTCCTTTCCCTCATCACTGATCGAGATTTGGAAAAATGGATTTCGTTCAAAAAGTTTAGTACTTGTAGGGGATTTATCCTTGGGAAAGAGTCAGAATATTTGGTCCTGAGTATGTCAGAAAAGGCTGAGGGTACTAATAGAAAACTTCAGAGAGGGCTTAGGAAGATTTGAACCTAAATCAAAAGACAGTGTGAAGGGTTAAAAAAAAAGATCCAGTCCAAAAGACTCTAGTTCAAACTAGTGGTGCTCAGCTGCTTTTCACGGACCTTTGGTTGGAAATGGCAATAGGGGTTAGCCCGGCTGTACTTACGATACCCTTCCTTTTAACTGTCTCAAAATTTTTCCAGGTACCCATTTAAGTGTATATCTGTCATATCTTAGGGGAGGCTACATATATTAACTTTTTAGTTTCCAAAATGGTTTTGTCTAGTATTGTGAATACTACCGTGACTGCAACTGTGACTACTTGCGACTTTAGCTTTTGCGACGACATCTGTAACTTTATTAGAATGCTTGAAAATGTGACTGCTCAAGACTTTGACAACCTCAACTTGAGGCTGTACCTTCAGCTACCTGTGGTGGTTACTGTAACTAATTGTGACTATAACTAGTTTTGACTGCGAAGAATAACGAATTTGACAACATGTGATTGTGATTAAGGCTGCTTGCTACTCTAACAATTTGTGACTAAGACTGTTTACGAATGTGACTGTTTTCTACTATGACAGCTCCCAACCATGTATGTAGCTGCTTGAGCCTACAAAAACTTGCGGCTAAGACTACATACATTTACGACTACTAATATGAGCGACACTCGTCTGATACTACTGCTACTTGTGACTACTTCTGCAACTAATAGTTACTGCAATTATGCCAAACAAACTGTGCATGCTTGCTGTCCAATCGGTGTACCAGAAATTTCTAATCAATAGCTGGATTTGTTAAGTTCAAACTTTCAGGGGACATTGAAGAGCTTTCGGTGGACAACCAGCCTTCCTTGACCTTTTTAGATGCTCCCTTCCCTCATCACTCATCGAGATTTGGAAAAAGTGCTTTTGTTCAAAATGTTTAGTAGCTCCACATCCAGATATGCAACGGCCCCCTCAGCTACCAGGGCAGTGACTGTGAATTACGCAATTTGCCTTATTTTATATGCAAAATCTATTCGTAAGAAATAGAAGAATGTTTGATTCTGGGTTTGTTTGGAAAGTTTAAGGATGCTTAGACGAAACCTCTGGGATTGCTGAGGGGCATTTTTAAACTAAATTAAAAGACGCCATTTGCATCTAGTTTATCAGAAAGTCGTGTTCGCAGTACCTTAAGAATAGCAGAGGGTATTAGTTTAAACCACCAGGGTATTATGAGAAGAATGGCTAAAAATTGGTCGCCGAGCAAAGTCTCCTTCCCCAGTTCCTTTTTAACTGCTCTTACTCCAAAGAAATACTTATCCATCGAAGATTACTCCATCGAAACTTGGAATAGCCATCTTGTTCAAAATAGTTAGAACAGTCAAATAACTATGTCTCCGGAGATGACATACCCCACCCCCACAAGCCTTTGGGGAAGTTTCTTAAGTCGTTTTAGCTGCCCACTATATGTTATATACAAGATCAGTGGTTGGAAAAATGGGGTATGTTTTATATTGGGAAACGGGGGTATGTTTGATTTTTGAAAAAGGGTACAGTTATTAAGGTAAACATTTTAGAAAATTTTGAACGAGATATCAGAAGCAGCAATATCTACAGAACAGCTAAGAGTATTAAGTTGAAACTTCAAAGACGTTTACAGGGATTTTGAAAAAGTAACAAAGGAGAGCCAGCTCCCCCTTGCCGCCTTTTGCCTTTTTAGATGAGTAGTATAGCTGTAACAGAAACGACGTATAATTCATTAGCATAACCGCATTAGTACAAAATTTGCATAACCGGTTTACCTAGCAACTAGATCCGGTAAATGACCTACACATTCCTGCCGGGACATGATCAAGAAATATTCAACCTTCATCAAATAAGAGGAATGACCAGTTATTATAATATTTAATATTCAGTAATTCCATGACAATTACATGAATAAGTTTTATTTTGATTGAATGAAACTGGTCTATTACATGCGCTTGGGTAAAGTAAACCAACCACATTTTATAATATGAACCGAATTTTAATGAAACAAAAAGCAACAAATCTGCTACTCCTTTTTGCTTATGAAATGTGCTTGGGTAAAATAAACCAGTGAACTTGTGTCACCAATGAATCAATTGCTATTGCAATTTTAGATAGAGCTTAATGACATCCATGTTACAACCTCTAAAGGGCCCCCAATACCCCTCTCCCAACTTTTTGCCTCACTTTTGATCTGTTTGGGTTTTTCCACTGGATTTTTGCACTTGGAACATTGTGGACTTACAATAGTTTGGATTAAGAAATTTTAGAAGTTGGTTCAAAATGTTTTGTACTCTTTTTTCGTAAAACTCAATGAATATACGTTTATTTGAATGAAACATGTGGTTCAAAATGTTTTGTAATCTGTTTTGAACAAAGCTCGATGAAAATATGCTTCTTTGAATTAAATATGTGATTTAAAAGTTTTTACTATGTTTTGCACAAAACTCGATGAAGATACAAAGATACGATGCTCAATTAGATGTTTACCAAATTCTGAGAGAGATGAATTGGATGTTTTTAGAGCTAGAGAAATATGAAGTTAGAATTTATCAAGATTAAGCCAGACATAGACGCTATTAATAGCTCATTAGGGGTAAACTAGAGTCTGAAATAGGTGAAATAGGTTCTTACCAAAGTCAGAGCGAGATGAATTGGATATTTTAGTGTTAGAGACATACGAAGTTGGAACTTATTTAGGGTCAGTCAGGGACAAACACTACCACCAGCTCATAAATAGTAAACCAAAGTTTGAAATAAATGAATTAGGTGTTTACCGAAGTGTGAGAGAGGTGAATCAGATCGTACATATGAAGTGGGAATTTATCAAGATTCACTCAGACATAGACACTACTACCAGCTCATGTGTGGTACACTAGTGTCTGAAATAGATGAAATAGGATTCCACCAAAGTGTGAATTGGATTTTTTCTAAGGTTAGAGACGAATGAAATGGGAAATTTTCAAGATTCAAACAGACACGGGCACTTCTATCAGATCGCATATGGTATGCAAGAGTCTGAAATAGGTGAGTTAGGTTTTTACCAAAGACTGTGAGAGAGGAATGATGTTTTTTTTTTAGAGCTAGAGACTTTTAAACCAGGAATGTAACAAAATTTAGTCCTATACAGCCACTACTACCATCTCACAAGTGGTATACTGGAGTCTGAAAAAGGTTAATTAGATTTTTAATAAAGTCTGAGAGAGATGAATCGGATTCTTTCTTGAGTTAGAGAAATATGAAGTTCTATAAGAAGAAATATCAAACATCAGTCAGACACAGACACTAATACCACTTCACTAGTGGTATACTAGAGTCTGACATAGGTGAATTAGATTTTTACCAAAGTCTGAGAGAGATGAATTGGATTTTTTTAGAGTTAGAAACGAATGAAGTGGGAATTTATCAAGATTCAGTCAGATACGGACACTACTATGAGTGCACTAACGGTTTACAAGAGTTTGAAACAGGTGAATTAGGTTTGTACCAAAGTATGAGTGACGTGAATCAGGTACCTTTTAGAGTTAGTGACATAAGAAGTGGGAATTTATCAAGATTCAGTCAGGCAGAGACAATACCAGCAGCTCACAAGTGGTATAATAGAGTCTGAAAAGACGAATAAGGTTTTTAATAAAGTTTGAGAGAGATTAATCGGATTCTATTTTGTGTTGGAGACACATAAATTGGGATTTTATCAAGATTCAGTCTGACACAGACACTACTAACAGTTCACTAGTGGTATACAAGAGTCTGAAAAAGGTGAATTTGATTTTTACCAAAGTTTGATAGGGATGAATTGGATTCCCTTTAATGTTAGAAACAAACGAAGTGGGAATTTATAAGGATTCAGTCAGACACAAACACTACTGCCAGTTCACTAGTGGAGTACAAGAGACTGAAATAGGTGAATTAGGCTTTTACCAAAGTATGAGAAAGGTGAATCGGATTCCTTTTAGAGTTAGAGACACATGAAGCAGATATTTATCAAGATTTAGTCATGCATTGACAATACTACCAGCTCACAAGTGGTATACTAGAGTGTGAATAGGTGAATTTGGTTTGTACCAAAATCAGAAAGAATCAGATCAGAATGTGTCGGATTTTTTTTACAGTTAAAGATGTATGAAGTTAGGATTGGTCATTTTTAGTCAGGTAAAGACACTACTACCAGCTCACAAGTGGTATACTAGAGTTTAAAATAGGTGAAGTAAGTTTTTACCAAAGTCTGAGATAGATGAATCGGACTATATTTAGAGTTAGAGATATATGAAGTCGAAAAATATGAAGATTCTCTGTGACAAAAACACTACTACCAGCTGAAAAGTGATATATTAGAGTCTGAAATAGATGAATCAGGTTTTTACTAAACTCTAAGAGCGATGGATCGGAAACTAATTTAGAGTTAGAGATATATGAAGTTGGAAAGTAGGAAGATTCTATTTCACAAAGACACTAAGACACTACTACCAGCTCAAAAGTGATATACTGGAGTCTGAAATAAATGAATCAGGTTTTCACTAAGCTCTGAGAGCGAAGAATCGGATTTTTTTGAAGTAAGGCACATATAAAGTGGTAATTTATGAAATTTCAGTCAGACACAGACCCTACTATCAGCTCATAAGCGATATACTATAGTCAGAAATAGGTTAATTAGGGTTTTACCGAAATATGAGACTGAAGAGTCGGATTCTTTTTACAGTTAAAGATATATGAACTGGGAACTTATGAAGATTCATACAGAAACAGACACTGCTAAGAGCTTACAATTGATATACTAGAGTCTGAAATTGGCCAACTAGGTTTTTAACGAAATTTTGAGAGAGATGAACTTTTTGGAGTTAAAGATATATGAAGTGGGAATTTATCAAAATTCAGTCAGATACCAACACTACTACCAGCTCATAACTGGCCTATTAGAGTCTGAAATAGATAAATTAGATTTTTGTCAGAGTCTGAGAAAGATGAATCAGATTTTTTTAGAATTAGAGCCATATGAAGTGGGAATTTATCAAGAATCATATATCAATATGCTAGTTTTTAAAATAGATGAATTAGATTTAAACGAAAGTCCGAAAGAGATAATTGGATTTTTCGTAGAATTAAAGACGAATGAAGTCCGAGAGAGATAAATGAGGTTGCCTTTATAGTTAGGTTTATGAAGAAGGAATTTATCTGGGTTCAGACAAACACAAACACTACTACCAGCTCAAAAGTGGTTTACTAAAGTCTAAAATAGATGAATTGGTATTCTACCAAAGTCTGAGGGAGGTGAATAAAAATTCTTTTTAGAGTTAGAGACAAATGCAGTAGGAATTTATCAAGGTTCTGTCAGACACAGAAACAATTATCAGCTCAAAAATGGTATTCTAGAGTCTGAAATAGATGGATTAGGTTTCTACCAAAGTCTGAGAGGGCTGAATCGAATTCTTCTTAGAGTAGGAGACGTATGAAGTAAAACTTTATCAAGATTCAGTCTGAAAGAGACACTACTACCTAGTCACAACTGGTATACCAGAGTGTGAAATAGGTGACTTAGCTTTTACAGAAGTCATAGAGTGATAAATCGGATAATTTTTTGAGTAAAAGGCGTATTAAGTGATAATTTTTCAAGATTCATTCAGACACAGACGCAACCAGCTCGCAAATGGTTTACCAGAGTCTGAAATTGATAAATTGGGTTTAAACCAAAGTCTAAGAGAGATGAATCGGTCTTTTTCTTAAAGTTAGAGACATATGAAGTGGGTATTTATCAAGATTCAGTCAGACACAGACACTACTTCCCAGAGAAATGAGAGAGATGATTCGGATACTTTTTAAAGTTAGAGGTATGTGAATTTGGAATTTATCAAGATTCAGTCGGACCAAGGCAAAAATACCAGCTCAAAAGTGGTATACTAGATCCTGAAATAGGTGAATAAGGTTCTTAGCGAATTCCGAGTGAGATGAATGAAATTTTAATTTTATAGCTAGAGACATATGAAGTGGGAATTTATTAAGACTCCGTCAAACACAGACACAACTACCAACTCACAGGTGGTATACTAGAGTGTGAAATAGGTGAATTAGTTTCCATCTAAAGTCTGAGAGAGATGATTCGGATTGTTTTAGAGACGAATTTATCAAGTTGAAGTCAGAAACAGATATTATTACACACTCAAAAATCGTATACTAAAATCTGAAATAGGCGAATTAGGCATTTACCAAAGTTTGAAAGAGATGAATCGGATTCTTTTTGGAGTAGGAGACGTGTGAAGTGAGAAATTATCAGGATTCAGTCAGAAGACCGACACTACTACCAACTTGCAACTGGTATAGTAGAGTCTGAAATATGTGAATTAGCTTTTAAAAAAGTCATAGAGAGATGAACCAGATTATGTTTAGAGTTAGAGAAGAATAAAGTGAGAATTTGTCAAGACTCATTTAGATACAGACGCAACTAAAAGCTCACAAATAGTGTACTAGAGTCAAAAATAAATGAATTAGGTTTAAGCCAAAGTGTCGGAGAGATGAATTGGACTATTTCTTAGAGATAGAGATATATGAAATGGGATACATGATATGGTAGAGATATATGATATGGGAATTTATTATGATTCAGTCAGACACAGACACTAATTAGTCTATAGATTAATGATAGATAAATTAGGTTTTCATAAAAGTCTGAGAGAGGAATTGGATTCTTTTTAGAGTTAGAGACATATGAGGTGAGAAGTCGTCAAAATTCAGTCAGACAGAGACATTAAACCAGCAGTACATTAGAGTCATAAAAAGGAAAATTAGGTTTTTTTACAAAAGTCTAAGATTGATAAATCAAATTCTGTTTAGAGTTACAGACTTATGAAGTGGGAATTCATCAAGAATTGATCAGGAACAGACTTTGCTACCAGTTCAAAAACTTGTATACTAGCGTCTGAAATACGTGAATTAGATTTTTACCACACTCTGAAAGAGAAAACCAGATTTTTATTTGGGCCAGCAACATATAAAATAGGAATTTATCAAAATTCAGTAAGAAACTGACCCGATTAATAGCCCACAAAGGTATTATAGGTTCAGAAATTAGTGAATCAGGCGTTTGCCAAAATCTGAGAGAGAAAAATCTCTTTTTTTAAAGTTAGAGACATAGATGAAGTGGAATTTCATCTTGATTAAGTTTAACAAGGACACTACTACCAGCTCATATTTTTAATAGAGTTCGAAATAGGTAAAATAGGGTTTTAATAAAGACTGAGAGAGATGAATTGAACCCTTTATAGAGTTAAAAAAATAAGAAGTGGGGAATATATCAGGATTCAGTCAGATATAGACACAAATACCAGCTAACAAATGATATACTAGAGTCTGAGAGAGGTGAATTAGATTTTTACCAAAGTCTGAGAGAGATAAATTGGATTCTTATTAGAATTAAAGAAATATGAACTGGGAAATTATCAAGATTCAGTCAGACAAAGACGCTACTACCAGGTTACGAGTGGCATGCTATTGTTTAAAATAGATGAAATAAGTTTAAACCGCAGTCAAGGAGAGATGAATCAGATGTTTCTCAGAGCTAGAGACATATGAAGTGGAATTTGTATAATTTAGATAAACATAGACACTAAAAACAAATCACAAGTGGTATGCTAGAATCCCAAATAGGTGAAATAGATTTTTACCTAAGCCTGATAGAGATAAATGAATTTTTTTTAGAGTTAGAGACACATGAATTGGGAAATTGTCAAGATTTAATGAGACCCAGCCACTATTACTAACTCACACGTGGTATACTAGAGTCTTAAATAGATGATGTATAATTTACCAAAGTCTGAGAGAGATTAAATGGATTCATTTTAGAGTTAGAAACATATGAATTTGAAATTTACCAGAACTCAGTAAGATTTGAACACTACTACCAGGTCCCAAGTGGTAGAATGGATTCTGAACTAAGTGAATTAGGATTTTACCAAGGTGTGAGAGGGAAAAATCAAATTCTTTTTGGAGTTAAGGACATGTGAAATTGGAATTTATCAAGATTCAGTTAGACACTGACACAACTACAAGCGCACAAATGGTGTACTAAATTCTGAAACAGATGAACTAGGTTTCAACCAAAGTAATAGTGTGATAAATCAGATTGTTTTTTTTTAGAGTAAGAGACACTTTAAGTGGAAATTTATTATATTTCAATTGAAAACAGACACTACTAAAAACTCAAAAGTGGTACAATAGAGACTGAAATCGGAGTATTCGGTTTTTACCAAAGCGCCTAGAGAGACGAGTCGAATTCATTTTAGAGCTAAAGATATATGAAGCTGAAATTCATCAGTATTCAGTCACCAACAGACACTTCTACCAGCTCACAAGTGCTATACTAGAGTCTGAAATAGTTGAATTAGGGTTTTACCAGAGACTGAGAGAAATGAATCGGGCTTTTCATTAGAGTTAGAGACATATGACGTGGAAATTTATCAGGATTCAGTCAGGAAAGGACACCACTACGAACTCACAAGTGGTATACTAGAGTCTGAAGTAGTTAAATAAGGCTTTTACCAAAGACGTAGAGAGATGAATAAGATTATTTTAAGAAAGAGATTTATCACGTTTAAGTCAGGCACAGAAACTCTCACCAATTCACAAGTGGTATTCTAAAGTCGAAAATAGGTTGGTTTATTTTTTACCAATGTCTGAGAAAGATGATTTGGACTCGTTATGGAGTTTTTCACATATAAAGTGGGAATTAATTAAGATTCAGTCAAACAGAGGCACTATTACAAGCTCAAAAGTCGCATAATAAAGTCTGAAATAAATGTATTAGGTGGTTACCTAAGTCAAAGAGAGCATAATCGGATTCTTCTTAGAGTTAGGCACATGTATAGTGAAAATTTATTAAGATTCCGTCAGACACAGACACTACTACCATTTCACAAGTGGTATACTAGAGTCTTAAATAGATGAATTACGACTTTACCAAAGTCTGAGAGAGATGAATTGGATTATTTTAAAGTTAGAGACATATAAAGTGGGAATTTATCAACGTTTAGTCAGGCAGAGATAATACTATCAATTCACAAGTGGTATACTAGAATCTGAAATATATGAAATAAGTATTTATAAAAGTCCTAAACAGATGAATCAGATTCTTTTAAATGTCAGGAAAATATGAAGTAGGATTTTATCAAGATTCATTAAGAAAACGACAGTGCTACCAACTTGCAAGTGGTATACTAAAGTCTGAAATAGTTGAATTAACTTTATACCAAAGTCTGAGGAAGATGAATTGTTTAATTATTAGCGTTAAAGACATATGATGTGAGAATTTATCAAGGTTCAGTCAGACACAGATAATATACTGACTCACAAATGGTATACACGAGTCTTAAATAGGTGAATTAGGTATCTCCTAAAGTCTGAGAGTGATGGATCGGTTTCTTTTTAGAGTTAGAGACAAACAAAGTGAGAATTATTAAGATTCAGTCAGGAACAGACACCACTACCATCTCACAAGTGGTTTACCAGAATTTAAAATAGATGAATTCGGTTTCTTATAAAATCTGAGAGAGATGAGTCGGACTCTTATTGGAGTTAGGAGCAGATGAAGTGGGGATCGATCAAGATTATGTCAGACACATACACTACTACAAACTCACAAGTGGTATACTAGATTCTGAAATAGGTAATTTAAGATTCTACTAAATTTTGAAAGAGATGAATTGGATTACTTTTGGACTTAGAGACATATTAAGATGAAATTTATCATGATTTAGTTGGAAAAGGACACAAATATGGGCTCACAAGTGATATGATAGAATTTAGATCAGGTGAATTAGGCTTTTAATCAAGTCTGACAGAGATGAATCAGATTCTTTTTTACAGTTAAAAACATGCGAAGTGAGACTTTATAAAGATTCAGTCAGACACATCCAATACTACCAACTAAAAAATGGTATACTAGAGTCTGAAAAAAGTAAATTAGGTTTTTAATAAAGGTTTAGAAAGATAGATTGAGTTTTTTTAGAGTTAGAGACAAATGGAGTGGAAAATTATCCAGTTTCAGTCAGACACAGCCATTACTACCAGCTCACAGGTGGTATATTAGGGTCTGAAATAAGTGAATTAGCTTTTTACCAAAGTCTGAGAGAGATGAATCTGATTAATTCTAGAGTTAGAGCTATGTGGAGTGGGAATTCATAAAGAATTAGTCAGACACAGACACAAGTAGCAGCTCAAAGGTGTTATAGTAGAGTTTGAAAATATGTGAATTAGGTTTGTTACAAGTGACCGAGAGAGGATTTCTTGTAGAAATAGAGACATATGTATTGTTTATTTGTCAAAATTCAGTCATACAGAGAAACTACTAATAACTCCCAAGTAAAACACAAGAGTCTGATATAGTTGAATAAGGTTTTTACCAGAGTCTGAGAGAGATGAATTAGATTTTTATTAGAATTTTAAACAAACTAAGAGAGAATTAATTAAGATTCAGTCATAACATACAATTCTACCAACTCACAAGCTGGATGATAGAGTCTCAAATAGGTGAATTACGTTTTTGTCAAAGTTTGAGACTAATAAATCAGATTTTGTTTGAAGTTAGAGACAAATAAAGTTGGATTTTATAAGAATTCAGTCAGACACATAAAATACCACCAGCTCATAAATAGTATACTAGAGTGTGAAAGAAATGGTTTAGGTTTTTATCAGATTCTGAGAGTGATCAGTTTATATCTTTTCAGAGTTAGAGATATTAGATGTGAGAATTTATCAAGAATCAGTCAAAAAAGAGACTACTATCATCTCACAAGTGGTATACTAGAGTCTAAAATTGGTGAATTAGTTGTTTACCAAAGTATGAGAGTTATGAACCGGATTCTGTAGAGAATCGGGAGACATATGAAGCGTTAATTTATCAAGATTCAGTTAGTCTTACTTACTTCTACTAGCTCACAAGTGGATTACTACAGTCTAAAATATGTGAGTTTGGTTTTTCAATCAGACACAGGCACCACTACCTTCTCATGAGTGGTATGCTAAAGTCTTAAATAGGGGAATTTGATTTTATTGCAGTCTGAAAGAGATGAGTTGGATTCTTTTTCGAGTTAGAGACACATGAAGCGAGAATTTATAAGGACTTTGTTAGAAAAAGAGACTACTAAAATCTCACTAGTGGGATACTAGAGACTGAAATAGGTGAATTAGGTTCTTACCAAAGTCTGAGAGCGATGAATTGGGTTCCTTCTTGTATTAGAGAAGCAAAAAGGGGGAATTTATCAAGATTCAGTAAGACACAAAACCTTCTAACAGTTCACAAGTTGTATAATTGATTCTTAAATAGGTGAGTCAGGATTTTACCAAAGTAGTGAGGGGGTGAATCACATTCTATTTAGAGTTAGAGACATAGAAAGATGGGATTTACCATGATTCATTCAGAAACATACACTACTAACAGCGCACAGGTGGTATACTAGAGTCTGAAATACAGGAAGTAGGTTTTTAGCAAGGTCTGAGAGAGATGAATTGAATTCCTTTCAGAGTTAGAGACAAATGAAGTGAGAATGTATCAATATTCAGTAAAACACAGACATTATAGCAAGCTCATAATTGGTATACTACAATCTGAAATAGGTTAATTAGGTTTTTACCAAAGTCTTAGAGACATGATTCAGATTTTTCCAGAGTTAGAGACATATGAAAGGTCAATTTATCAAGATTTAGTAAGACACAGACACTACTACCAACTCGAAAGTGGTAGTCTAGAGTCTGAAAGTGGTGAGTTAGGTTTTAAACACTTCCTAGGATTTAATTTTAGTTTTGACCGCTCCTTTAGTGGTCATGTTGAGGGGATAGTTCCATAGGCAACAGTAAGCTTCGTTCTTTGATTTCAATGCACTACTTGGGGGTTACGGCAAATCAGGTGAAAAAGGCTTATTTGAGATTAATACTTCCGCTTCCTTGGAGATGAATCCTTTCTGTTGACAGTAAGCGAAATTAATATGAGGAGAATTAGATTCTTCTTAGAGTTTAAGACATATATAGTGAAAATTTATCAAGACTCAGTCAGACACAGACAAAATTACAAACTCACAAACAGTATTCCAGAGTATGTAGCAGTTGAGTTATAGGTATAGAGACATTTGAAGTGGAAATTTATCAAAATTTAGTCAAACCCAGACTCTACTATCAGCTCACAAGGGGTATATTAGAGTCTAAAATGGATGAATTAGCTTTTTGCCAAAGATTAAGAGCGATTAATCGGATTCTGTTTATAGTTAAAGAATATGAAGAGTGAATTTATTGAGATTCAATCGGAAACAGACACTACTACCAGCTCACAAGTGGTAAAATAGAGTGAAATAGGTGATTTAGGCTTTTACCACTAGAGATAAAGATATGAAATCTGTTATTCTTTTCGCAAAAGTATCTAGTAAACTGTATATTTCTAAACAAATCTGATTCATCCCTTTCAGACTTTGGTAAAAACCTAATTTCCCTATTTCAGACCATATTATACCATATGAACCTGTAGTAGTATCTGTGTCTAACTGAATATTGATAAATTTCCACTTCATATGTCTATTACTCTAAAAGGAATCCAATTCATCTCTATCAAACTTTGGTAAAAACTCAATTCCTCTATTTTAGATTCTAGTATACCACTTTTGAGCTGGTATTAGTGTCTGCATCTGATTACAACTGATGAAATTTATCCTTTTCAAACTTCGGTAGAAACCTAATTTACCTAACTCAGAATTCAGAATACAACAAGTGGTCTCTTAGTAGTGTCTGAGTTTGACCAAATATTCATAAATTCCCCTTTTATGTGTATTTAACTATAAAAACAATCAAATTCATCCTTCTCAGACCTTAGTAGAAATCTAGTTCACTTATTTGAGACTCTATTATAAAATGCTGATCTGGTAGTATTTTTTATGTCTGACTGAGTCTTGATAAACTTCTGTTGCATACATATCTAACTATAAAAAGAATTGATTCTTCTCTCTCAGACTTAGGTAAAAACATAATTCAACTATTTCGGACTCTAGTATATTACTTGTGAGTTGGTAGTAGTGTATTTGTCTGACTGAATCATGATAAATTCCACTTCAAATGTATCTAACTAAAAAAATAATCCGATTTATCTCGCTCGGACTTTGGTAAAAACCTAATTCCCCTATTTGAGACTCTATTCTAGTACTTTTGAGATGGAATTAGCGTCTGTACTTGACTGAGTCCTGCTAAATTCCCAATTAATATGTGTCGAACTCTTAAAGGAATCCGATTCATCTCTATGAGTCCTTCTGTAAAAAGCCTAATTCACACATTTCAGACTCTAGTATACCACTTGAAAGCTGGAAGTTGTGTCAGTGACTGACTGAATCATGATTATTTCCCACTTCATCTGTCTCTAACTCTAAGAACACTTTGATCCACCTTTCTAAAATTTTGGTATTAACCAAACTCACGTATTTCAGACTCTAGTATACCACATGTAAGATGATAGTACTGTCTGCGTCTTATTGAATCTTGATAAATTACCACTTCATATGTCTCTAACTCTGAAATGAATCAGATTCATTTCTCTGAGTCTGTTGGTAAAAACCTAGTTCACCAATTTCAGACTCAAGTATACCACATTTGAGCTGGTAGTGTTGTCTCTGTCTGACTGAATATTAATAGATTCCCAATTCAAATTTCTCTAACTCTACAAATATTCGTCTCTCTCATATTTTCGTAAGAACATAACTCACCTGCTTCAAACTCTAGTTTATCCCTTTTGACCTGGTAGCAGTGTTTTTGTATGACTGAATCTTGAGAAACTCCCACTGTATTTGTCTCTAACTTTAAAAACAATCCGATTCATTTGTCTCAGACTTTGGTAAAAATCGTTTTTCACTTACTTCTGACTCTAGTATACCATATCTGAGCTGGTAGTAGTTCCTCTGTCTGGTTGAATTTGTTGATAAATTCTGACTTCACATTTCTCTAACTCTAAAAAGAATTCAATTAATCACTCTTTAGTAAAGACCTAATTCGCCTATTTAAGAGTCTAGTATACCACTCATCAGCTGATAGTAGCGTCTATGTCTTAGTAAATCTTGAAAAATTCACACATCATATATCTCTTAATTCTAAACAGAATCCGATTTATATCTGTCTTACCTTTGTAACAACCTAATTCAACTATTTAAGACTCTAGCATACTACGTTCAAGCTGTTTATAGTGTCTATCTCTGACGAAATCTTAATAAATTCTCATTTCATGTGTCACTCACTTTAAAAAGAATCAAAATCTATCAGAGTTTGGTGAAAACCTAATTCAGCCATTTCAGAGCCTAGTATACTGCATTTTAGCTGATAGTAGTGTCTGCGTCCTACTGTTAAATTCTGACTACATTTGTCTCTAACTTAAAAAGAATCCGATTCATTTCTCTCAGAGTTCGGTAAAAACCAAATTCACCTATTCAGATTCTAGTATACTATATTTGAATTGGTAGTAGTGTTTGTGGTAGAATTAATCTTGATAAATTCACACATTATGCGTCTCTTACTCTAAAAGGAATCTGAGTCATTTCACTTAGAGTATGGTAAAATCCTGATTTACTTTATTAGGGTTTAGTATACCACTTGTGAGTTAATGGGAGCGCCTTTGGCTGACTGAATTTTGATAAATTCCTACTTTATATTTCTCTTAACTCTAAAAAGAATCCCATTCATCCCTCTCAGACTTAGGTAAAAAAAAAATTTCACCTTATTCAGACTATATATAACACATTTGAGCTGATATTAGTGTATATACCGAACTGAATCTTGATAAATCCCCACTTCACATTTCTATTATTTCTAGAAAGAATAAGATTCATCTCCCTCAGACTTTGGTAAAAACCTAATTCACTTATTTCAGACTCTGGTATACACCTTGTGAACTGGTAGTAGTGTCATATCTCAATGAATCTTCATAAATACCCCTTCATAGAGCTTTGTTTAAAACAGAGTACAACACACTTTGAACCACGCATTTGATTCAATAAAATGTATCTTCATCGAGCTTTGTGAAAACAGAATACAAAACATTTTGAACCAGCTTCTTTGAAAATTCTCCGTTCAAATAATTTAAGTCCGCAAAATTTGAAGTCCAAAAAATTTTATGTCCAGAAAAAGTCCTGAGTTAAAGAAAGTCTAAGTCCAAAAAGTTCGAAGACCAAAAAATTTTAACTCCTAAAAATTCTTAAAATATTAAGTACAAAATATAGGTCCCGAAAACTCTGAATCCCAAGAATCGAAGTCCACAAAATTCTCATAGAAAGTCCCCAAGAGATTTTTAGTCCAAAAAAGGATAGGGAAAAGTCGGGGGAGTCTATTGGGGGCCTCTTGGAGGTTGGGACATGGATAATTATTAGTTTCCTCTAAAGAAAATGCCATAGCAATTCATTTATTGGTGACATAAAATCGGTGGTTTTATTTTACCCAAGCGCTTGTCATAAGAAAAAAGGGGTAGTTCAATTTTATTTTTTAATTCATTAAAATTCGGTTCGTACTATAAAATGTGTCTAATTTACTTTACCCTAGTGCATGTCATAACAAAAAAGGGTAGCAATTTTGTCACATTTTGATTAATTAAAACTTGGTTTGTATTATAAAATGCGGCCGGTTTACTTTACCCAGCCGTGTGTCATATGACTATTTTTATTCAATCCAAATAAAAAAATTATTTATATGATTGTCATAGGATTACTGAATATTAAGTATTATAATAATTTGTCATTCCTCTTATTCAATGAAGGTTGAATATTTGTTAATAATCATGTCTTGACTGGAATATGTAGGTCATTCACCGGATCTAGTTGCTTAGTACACCGGCTAAGTGAATTTCGTGCTATTACGGTTATGCTAATGAACCAAGTGTCGTTTTTTTTCAGTTATACTACTTTGATGCCCCATAACGCTGATAGAAATCTCATAAGGTCATTTGACTGAAATTTATCACAACGTCTAATATCTATGCATCTGGGGAACCCTTGCCCCCACAGTTCTTGGGACAAAGAATGTCGATTGAGCTATTTGTCCGTTTTGTGCCTGCAGGATTTATGGTTTGGAAAGGGTTTAACGTTTGAACCTGGGTGTTTCCGAAATGTCTGAGGGTATTGATGTGAACCTTTTGGAAATGTTGAGGGTTATATTGAGCTAAATAAAAAAAACTATTTGTATACAAATTATCAAAATTGCATCTCGCAATACCTCTCACAGAACCGGGTAAGGGTATTAACCTGAAACTTTCATCGTTATTGCTACGACTACTATTTCTGCTGTATAGGCGACTGGTCGTGACTGCAACTGCAACTACTTCCAGCTTTTATAAGTTACAACTGTGACTCTGGCTGCCAATCTGAATCTGGTATTGCGAAATGCCATATTGTTGGGGGGAAGTGTTGAAAAACATCAAAACACTCTATTGCCACTGATTGTTAAAAGTGTGCATCGCAACATCTGAGGTGCGACTGAGGGCATTAATTCATAACTTCTAGGGTATGTTAAAAAGTGCTTGGAGGGCAAAGGATCTCCCTTGTCTTTTTTAAACCCATTTAATACTGGTCCAAATTACGAGATAGCCATTTCGTTCAAATTAAACAATAGGTCTAATACGCACATATTCCTCTGGAAATATAATACTCTCCACTGTCCCGGGGGAGAATGTTGAAAATATTGCAATGTGCCTATTGTTAACATAGAGGAATTATCATTAGGAAAGATGGTGAATATTTGATCCTAAGTGTATCAGAAATTCTATCTTAATACAAGATGAAACCTTAGGCAACGCTCAAGGAGATATTGAATTAAATCAAAAGACAATATAAAGGATACAAAAAAAAGTAAAGCCCAAAAGGCTCGAAAGTTTAAACTATTGGAGTTGATCTTTTTTTCATGAACCTTAAGCTAGGAAGTTTAATGGGGGGTAGATAACCTCTGCTGTCGTATACCCTTCCTTTTAACTTTCACGAAATTTGTCAAAATACCCATTTAAGGGCATATCCGTCATATCTTAGGAGTAGCCTTTTATTAGCTTTTCGGTTTTCGAAATAGTATTGTTAACTATTGCTACTACTATTGTTACTGCATCTGCTACTACTTGTCTATTTTGACTCTTTTACTGCTACTATTTTGACTTCGGCTGTTTGTTGTAACACCTCTGACTTTTTTGGACTAAACCCAAGTTATGTCTCGATCCGGAAATAATCTTTTAGTGGAATCCTCTTAAAAGTGCAGTAGAAAGGGTTTGCATTTCAAAGGATTTCCTATCATGATCAAACCTGCAAATACCCTTCCACTCGATTGTACGATTGGATTTAGCTCTGAATATAGCTTGTGCAAGGTTATGGAACCTGCTCCCAGAAGAGCTGAGTGGTGGGAGTTCCCTTGCGTCATTTAAGAGAAGAGTAAAAAATTATTTATTAGCATTGGAAAAGACTACTTAAATATTGGTTAATAGAATGATTTATATGTGTTTTAAATATAAATAGATAGAAATAAACTAATTTTTTTTTTTCTTGAAATAATGATGAGGCGGTTTCCCCTGAGGCAAAGGGCAGGAGGATAATTGGTAGTTTTGTTGGATAATTTAGAGGTAGGGTTGTTTCTGAAGGTAGAAGCAGTGACCACGCTGCGCATTATGTTTAAAAGGTAACTATTGAGGATGTCGGTGTCCAGGAATGGACTGAGTATTGTTGTTATGTGTAATTTATTTTTTGAATCGATTATAAACACCATTGGTTGACTGAAAAAAAAAAGAATTCTAAGATTGAGTAGACTAAAATTATCTCTTGTTGACGCGGCTCCCTGGTCGAACTTTTTCCATGAGTCCACGTACTAGGATTTATTTTCAGTGTTGACCACTTCTTTATTGTTCATTTTGAGGGGATAGTTCCACAGGCATCTGTACGTTTCATTTTTTGATTTCAATGCACCATTTAGGGGGTTTCTATAAATCAGCTGAAAACGGCGTATTTGAGATTAATGTATCCCCTATTAAAATATGTTTTTTAGGCCTACGGGCCTTACATCAATAATACACAATACCTTATCAACGATTATCAAGGAGATATTTAAAAATAATTGAAAATTATCAATTAAGAAATGTTTGTTGATAATAAGTCTATTCTGGAGTTCTTCGGAGACCCAAGATTCAGACTAAGATTAAGCTCCTTGGAGTTTACTGCTTTCGGTTGATAATATACGTCAGAAGATTTTCCTTGTCATCTGCAGATATCATAATCTTAACATTACTTAGATAAGTATTATTGTCAATTTGAGGCCCACGTCTGAGGCCAAAGATTATTTTTTATTTCCTCCTGGGAATTCATTAATTTTAGATCTAGATAAAAAATATAGAGAAGGAGGAGGGACATTTCTTTTATTCTCCATTTTCTAAAGAAGACACTAGAAAAGCTATTTTCTGAGAAAACATCCCCCCAAAAATGTGTTCTTCAAAATCCATAGGGGAGTATTGGATAATGCAAATACCATTTCCCTCCTTCCTCCCTTACAAAGAGTCACACATACACACACAATTAACGCCATGCATTATGAATATAGGATTTTTTTTGTAAATAAGGTTTACCAGTGTTCTTTCCAATATGTTTTTGCTGCTAAATTTAACTCTACAGATATTTTAATGCTTGAAATTACTATCGAAGTTTGATTTTTTAACATTTAAATATTAAAAAAAGAATTGAATGTTTAACTTTTTTGAAAAAAAAAACTAAAAAATTGAGACTGTCTCAACAGAGTCTTTCTTTGACAAACAATGGTCAAACCAGAGAGTAAGGGTAACTTGCTATGAGCTACGTAAAGTTTAGAATCCAATCTCCCATTCATTCATCCGAGACCATGAGAAATGGCCCCATATCGTACGTGGTCATGGCCGTCTTAGACGAATGGTTAGGTCGCTGGAATTAGGCCCTTTGTCCGAAGGCTGTGGGTTTGGCTTTTACTGTCATTGGTTATTTGATTTGGGACTGGATCAGTGGTTGGACTGTAAGCTTAGCCAGATTCGATACAGTTCTAAATCTATTGCCTAGAAAAATCTGAGGATAGTAAGCAAATAGGGTGTGTGAAAGCATGGGAGGGTTGGCCCCACCAAATATTGCAATACCTGGCTAGAGGGCACCACCGGTAAGGACTAAAAGTTACATGTTGTATTACTGACTTGCACACTTTTACACACTTATAGCAGAATTGTAACACGTATATTGGGAAGCTAGCTAAGCATTGTGGGAATGCTAAAGAGGAAAGCTTGACACACATAGCAAATCAGGTTTTGCTCCAAGATGGTCACCAGAGTACAATGGTTGGGTTGACTAATCGCGTCTAAGCAAAAAAGTTGACTACAAATTGGTGTTATTATCGGTGCAACTTTTAAATCTGCAGACTGTACATGCATCAGACAAAAGAAAAAAAGCTTGGTATTTATATGCATCATAATAAAGCAAGTGTTATTTGCTCTTGCGGTAACCTTGATTATCTAATTGTGTAATAATATTTTACTATTGCATATATAAGCATACTCTTTTTGCAATGTACTCATATACGAAATCACTTGTGATAAAGTAATAGGACATTCGAAAATGAATTTCAATGTTTTTATGGTAAGTAAGAACTTTTATTATTTGAAGCTTTTACATTCTAAAAGGCATATTTTGCGTTTTCTTCCTAAAATATGATTTCGGGTTAAGACATTTAGTGGTGTTAATCCTGGCAAAAATAGGCAGCCCCATCTTTTGAAGATTAATTTTCTAAAATATTAAACCGAGCATACAGACCAGCCTTTCTTGAATTATGGTCCCTAGTATGAAATGAAAAACCTCATATAGAGGATTTTTTTCCCCAATAATGAACCTTAAATTTAGGGCCAAATTTCTTAGAGGTAAAATTGGGTCTAGATTTAGGTACCAAAGTAGTTTTCATATGTTCTGATACTGAAATTAAATTAAAAAAAAACAAGCTTTTTTCAACTAAAATAAGCAGCAAAATTAAAACTAAAACGAAAAAAAAATTATTCCGTATATGAGGAGAGTAACCCTCCTCAGTTCCTCGCTCTTTACGCTAAAGTTTGACTTTTTGTTCAGATTATTTATGAACGACTCCTGATACACAAGATCCGTTTAAATAGAATTATAACCTTTTTACAAATTCAGAAAACACTTTATCGTAAAGAGCGAGGTACTGAGGAGGAGACAACCCCCTCGTATACGTAATAATCTATGTTCGTATTAAGTATTAATGTGTTTGGAATATTAACGGAATTTTGAGAAGGGATACTTGCCCTCTAATCTCTTTTTACTCTTAAAAGGGCCCCTTGAACCCCCAATTTTGAATCAAATTAGCCCCTTTAAAAGCTGCAATAATATTTCTAGCTATTATAGAGGGAAATTTCCTATGATATTGCTTATAAGTCCTTTTCATAACCTGCCTGCATATAGTTTTTCGCTTAATTGAAACTCAACCTAAACGTTCCCTAAAAGTTTTACCTTAATACCCTTAGCGCCATGAGTTACAGTAACTCTAGTGGTAGTATTAATTGTATATACAATTATAAAATAGTGCTTTTTGGCTAGTTCAACATCCACCACAAACTACTCTTAAAGATCTTAAATAATAATGCAAGCGATTCTTGAGATTGTGCTTTGTCACTTTTTTGAAAGTCGACGTCTTCATAGTTTGTTTTGATTTAGTTCATGATCCACCTAAGAATTCCTTAAAAATGCACCTTAATCACCTTAACTTGCATTGTAGCAACAGTTGTAATAGCATTAGTAGCATTATCGCATAGGAGCTTTGGTTTCTTCAACATCCCTTTCAACACACGCTGAAAGTTTCAACTTATTAACATCAGCCATTCCTGAAGCCTTTCTGATACATCCACTTGACAACCTGTGTGGGCATAGTGTGTTTTGATTTAGTTCCATACAGATTCAATATATTCCCAAGTTTTTGCCTTAATACCCTTTGTTTTAACAGCAATAGTAGTAGTTTGCAGTATAATTAATAGTAGTAGTGTTATCTTTAGTGGTAGTAGTAGTAACAATAATAGCAGTAGAACTACTATCAGTAAAAACATTAGCATTAGGATATAAATATTTTCTTTTGGTTAGTTTAACATTCCCCACAACAAGTCCTGTTAGTTTTAATTTTGCGCACCAAAATAGGAATTGCTATTACGTGCTTTTGACAACATTGGTATTAACATTGTTTTGTGATTCAGTTCAGATTCCCTCCTTAAAATTCATTGAAAATTTCACCGTCTCACCCTTAGACATAATTGTAATAGTGATCACAGTAGTAGTATTGACGTTACTGATAATAACATTAATAGTAATGGTGGTAGTTATATTTGCAGTGGTAGTATCAATATATTGCCTTTTGTTAGTAAAAAAACACATCTCATCAAGTCCTGGAGGTTACAACTTAGCACAATTAGCTACTGCTGTAACACTGCTGATATGTCCTTTCGATAGCCTGTATATTCATATACTTCTTGAAATTTTCATATCAATGCTCTCAACCTTATAAGTAGTTGCAATAGAAACAGTAGTTTAAGTAGTAGTAGTTGTAGTAGAAGTAATAAATGTTGCAATGATAGTAATATTAGCAGTAATGTCCACATTTTGCCTTTTTGTCAGATGACGTTTCTCTTTAAGTATTTTCTGTAAGTTCCAAATTAATACCCTAGTCAATTCTTGAGAAAGACTCTTTTGACAATTTGTATACACATAGCGTCTTTTGATTTATTCAAATATTCCCTCAATATTGTAAATGGAGTAGTGTGGTAGTAGTAGTGAAAATTGCCTTCTTGATCATCTCCCGTATAATTTCCTGAAAGTTCCATATTAATATACTCAGTCATTCCTGATTTTAGTCTTTTATAAAATCTGTATGCACATAGCGTTTTCTAATTCAGTTCAACTCTAATTCCCCTCAACATTTTCTGAACGGGTCACCTGAATGTCCTTCGTTTTCTTGGAAAGTAAAATTTAAATATGCATTCTTTCTCAATAATATATACTATATGGATACAATAAACCAATTGCCTAACTTACAGCCCTTGCTCTGACGACTGTAAGGAGGTTGACTTCCCCAAAGACTGAATTACTGGACCTTTCAAAACTGCTGAACCTCATAGATATCTTTTTAATTTTTATCTGACGTGTTTTGGTGAACGATAGGCTTGGGAATGGAGGCTTTTTGTCCTCCATTCACTTTTTACTCTTAAAAAGGACACTAAAACTTCGAATCAAATGAGCCCCATTCCATCCAAAGTGTACACGACCATCAATTCCATAAAAACCTTACATGCTCCGGTTCATAACTTACAACCCTTGCCTCTGGGCTCTTGGGGTTGTTTCCACCGTGAAGATATTGTTAGATGCTCTTTGAAGTATAGGTAGCAAAATAACTATCTTACAATTTCAATCAAAAGTGTTTGAGGAAAAGAGGATGTCAGGGAGGGAGAGAGTTATTTTACCTCCATCATGATTGATTCATCATGATTGAAAAGATAACTGGAACTGTACATTTCCAATGAAATGAATCTCCTCTAAAGTTTACGCAACCACCCCTTCCATGAAAACCTTATATGCCCCCGGGCATAACTTATAACGCTTACCCACAGACTCTGGGGATCTTTGTAAGTCCCAAAGGCCTTTTTATCTTTGGACTATTTTTGAAGAAATGGCTATATAAAAATTTCTATCAGATCCGTTTCAAAAAAATACGACGTGGGGGGGAGGGGTTGTTAGCTGTCCTTTGATTCCTTTGACTCTTAGAAATGGCACTAACACTTCTGATTTCCAATCTAGTAAATCCTCTCCAAAGTTAATACTACCTCCCTTTCCATAAAACTTTATATGCCCTCGGGGCATAGCTTAAAGCCCTTGCTCTAAGTGTTGTAGGTATGGTGGTTTTCTATCTCAAAGACATAATTTCCAGACCTTTCAATTACGTCAAACAAAAGGGCTATTTAAAAATTTTGATTGGAAGCGCTTGGGAAATGATGGGCGCATGGGGCATGTTTACCCTACAATCTCTTTCGAGTATTAAAGAGGGGCCAAGCCCTTTTCAATTTCAAATCAAATGAGCTCTTTCCGAAGTTTCTATGGCAAAAAATGGCAGTCTCAAAACGTCTGTTAGATGCATTTAAGGAAAATACGATGTGGGTTAGGGGGGCATATCTGCCCTCTGATCAGTTTGACCTTTAAAAAGGGCACTAGAACTTCTGACTGCCAGCCCAATGAGCCTCCTCCAAAGTTTCTACGACCGCCCTTTCTACAAAAACCTTAGATGCTCCCTGGGCATAACTTACAACCCTTGTCCTGAGGACTGTGGTGGAGGTTGTAATCTTCGAAGTCATAATTTCTTGACCTTTCAACTACATTGAACGAAGAAGCTATCTCAAAGTTTTGCTTAGATGTGTTTGGGGAAATGATTTGCGTGGGGGAGGGGTTGGCTGCCCTTCCAGTCAAGTTTGACGATTAAAAAGGGTACTAGCCCTCTCAACTTCCGATAGAAGGGGCTCTTTTTGAAATTTTCACGACAGCTCCTTCTATAACACATGTCCTGGTCTAAAATAAATAAAAAGTCAATAAATAAATAATATATTGTGCCCACATCGCTCTTCACTTTGGCAGCGCTCTTGCACGTCTATTATATCGGCTTAGAATTCTATGGACCCTGCAAACTATTGAATCTGTAAGGGGCCCTTGTTGAGATGATTTTTTTAAATGTTAAATTCAACAAACAGACCTCCACTGAAATTATGGGCTCCGGTCTAAATTACGATGCTACCTATTGAGGATTTTTTTTTCAAGAGTTCTCAAATTACAAGATTGAAATTTTGGACAATTTACCCTTAATTAAATTAGCTACAAAATCTTTTATACTGTGTTCTTAATAAAAATGCAAAATCTTAAAATGTGAAAATACCATTTAAATACTTGTAAATTGTTTTCAGGTTAAAGATAGTTTTCATTTAGTTTAAGAAATAGTGCCAAAACTATTGAAAATACCAACGACATCAAAATAGAAACTCCTTTTGCTCCTCTCCTTGAGTCATATTGGATTTATTTTTACAATCAAAAGTGCAATTTCTTTAGATTTTTGCTTTGGCAGTTCATAATTATAGTTTTTATGGCCATATCATGTTTTTTCCAGAGTTGCCAGGTAGAATTTTAAAAATAATGAAGCAAAACTAATTAAAAAAAAGTTTTATTTGGAAAATTGCAAATTCTTTTTAAAAATTAACCGCTGCTGCGCCCAAAAGCTGCACAACTGTGTATATAGGCTTATTTTAATAAGACTTTTGTTTCAGAGTTTTTTAAGACGTAGGTGCTTGTATAAGTTTCTGCTTAACCAAATCCAATGATCCAATTTTTTTATAATCCTTAGTTATTTAAAGATAGTAGTCATCTATTTTCATTGCCTTTGCTAATATGAGCAACAAAAGTATTTTTAAATAAAATTCAGTAGAATTCTAATTAATATACTTTTATAGGTCTTTTCTTTAGTTTTCCCTGCAATACTGGTTGGAAATATTGAAAATTTTCACTTTTTTCACGTAAGCTCTGGTAAGTTAAACCCCCCCCCCCAAAAAAAAAAAATTAAAATAGGTAAAATACCTTTGTAATTGAACAGAATTATATATCATAGATTCTAAATCCTTAAAATGCAAATTAAGATCAAAACTAGAGATTTGTTTCGTCGAAATTAAAACAGGCATACCTGTGACTTCCTAATATAAGAAAAAAGACAAAACTTTGATAAAGCTAAGGGTTCATTAAATAGAAATAGAAATACAATTGAATTGAAAAATTCATCCAATAATATGTAAGAGGAATACAGCAGGGTCCCCAACACAGAATTTTACTTAATGTTATTTAGACAAATTCGTAAGTTACACAAAAGCCAACAATATCAGGTAAATGGAGGGAGGGATCTTAAGAAAACCTTGAAATGTCTTAAGATTCAAAGCAAACTTCTGAAAAGAATTGAACTTAGTTGCTCGACCAAAAAGGGGGGTCGGGTTGAAAAGGCGAGTTTCTATGAATATAAATTCAATGGAGAAGTGTTGAAAAATACGCTTCTTCATTCACATCACTTTTTGTACATTTTATAATACCATTTTTGTAAGGCATCCTTGAATACCTTTTCTGCATAAAATTACACTACCTCCTAAGCGATTCTATCCAGAAAAGGGTTCTAATGAGACGAAACTCATCCAGCTGCCTTATCCCTAAATTCTTGAAAATAAAGTCGGATGCATAAGTGAAACTTTCAATCAGAAAGATCAGGAATTACTTTATTTCGATGCATTGAAATTTATTATATGTCCATCAGACTACTTTTCAATTTCCAAAAGATCTGCATGTAGGGGTACGGTGGCTTGGGTTGAGTTGTCGTGTTCTGGGATGGCTACGCGTGCCTTGTCGTCACTGGCTAAGTGATGCAAAGTAAGGTTGTATCCTATATAAATTATACTGAGAATAAAAAACATCGGTCCGAAGATACTATCCTGGAATGCGCCTGCCTTTTATGGATATTCAAGGGAAGTGAAGTCATTCCCTGAAAGCTCCAATTTGACGCCCAGATAAGCCGGTTCTGATACTTTGCAGATAACCCATTTGACAACTTGAATACATATGGATTTCTTTATGTAATTCTAAATCTCCCTTCAACACTCCCTGAAAGTTTCAAGATGATGAAATTAGCTGCTTCTCAAAGATACCTCCAATTTAGATTTATCTGATATCAGGTGCAGCGCTCTAGTGTTGACCACGCTACAATGACCCACAAGTTTTCAATGCATTTCTTCTCGATAGCCACTTCTTATAAAATTCCTAGTCGTAAAAACTTTTGAGGGGTCTCATTCGATTGTCAATTGATACTTCTAGTGCTCTTTTTAAGAGTCAAAAATGTTTGGACGGTAATCGACCCCCTCCCAGAATTTGAGATAGCCATTTTATTCAAAAAATTTAGTGCGAAGGTCTAGTAACTATGTCTCCGGGATAGACATAACAATCCGAAGCTCCAAGGGCAGGCACAGCAAATTATTTAAGTTGCGAAAAGTTTACATTTAAGGATTTCTATCGAGAAAAGGTGGCATGTTTGATCCTGGGACTACGAAAATGCTTAGGCTATTAAGTTGAAACATGTAAGGAAATATTGAAAAATATTTCATACAAAATCAAAGAACACTATGGGGATGATAGATACCAAAAAGGCGTATCCGCATTGTATAAGGAACGACTGAGGATAGTCAAGTTGAAAGGCAACCAGTCTATCTATATTTCCCTTTTTAAATGTACCTTCCCCTCAAGACTAATCGAAATATGGAAAAAGCAATCTTGTTTAAAATAGTCAAAAAAGTATAGTAACTATGTATCTAAGAATGCCATACCCCCCTACCACATGGTAAGGATTATAATAAATTATGTAATTTTCACATGTTCATATGTTAAAAATAGCATTGATAAAAGAATGAATGTTTGACTTCAGGTGCGTCCGAAAAGGATAAGGGCATTAAGGCAAAACTTCAAGAAATATGTTCAACTAAATAAAAAGACGCTATGTGTATACAATTTATCAAAAACCATATCTGCCACATTCTAAGAATGATTAAATAAATTGAGTTGAAACTTTCATGGCATGTTAAGATAGATATTGCAAGGGGTAAGAGGATAACCAGCCTTCCTTACTCTTTGAGGATGCCCTTCTCTTAACCGACAGGAAATTTGAAAAGTCATTTGTTCAAAATTGTCAGATGATCGAACAATTTTTGCCTCTGAGAATGCCATATCCTCTACATCCCTTGGGGCAAGCAAGATGAATTATGCTGTGTGTCCGTTTCTCACATGCAAAAATCACCATTAAAAAAGGGGAAATGTAATTCCTGGGCGTATCTGTAAAGGCTAAGTATATCTATAAATTTCAGGCAATTGGTTGGATACATTTAAGACATTACGTGTATCCAGGTTATCAAAAAGGCGTGTTTGCAACATCTTAGAAGCAGGTGTTGGTGTTAACTTGAAACTTTTAGGATCACTGCTGCATCTACTATTTCTGTCACGGCAGCTGCGACTACTTTTGACTGTGACTTAGATTACTTGTGGCTACAACTACTTGCAACTATAACTACTCGCGACTTTGACTACGTCGACTTATGACTCTTACAAATTGCAACAACATTTACTTATTGCTACTTTTTTCAGGCAAAAATGTGGGGATATTGAATCAAATAAAAGCACGCTATGTCCAAGCTGGTTTTGAAAAAAAAAAATTATCAACAACAACTCAGGGATGGCTGAAGGTATTAAGTTGAATTTTTAGGCCATTTTTAGACAACTATTTAGAAATGATCAATGGACAGCTAAGTCCTCCCAACTTCCCGAATTTAGAGTCCTCCTCCCAAAGACTGATCGAAGTTTTGAAAAAACCATTTTGTCCAAAATAGTAAAAAGCCTATGACTCCAGGATATCAAGCCCTCCACAGCCCCCAAGCAAGGGTAGTGAAATATACAATCTGCCTATTTTATTCAACCAGGATTTATCATTAAAACAAGGAGGACATTTGATGTTGAATTTCTACAAAAAATAGGGGTGATAATGTGGAACTTCAGGAAATAATGAATGGGACTCTGAACTGAATCGAAAGACAGTGTGCATCTAGGTTATCAAAAAGAGGAATCTGCTACGTCTTAGGAATCTACTACGTCTTAGGAATCTGCTACATCTGCTGCATCTTACATCTGCTAAGTTAGGCTAAAGGCATTAACTTAGAAATTCGAAAGCCACTACTACAACTTCTGCTATTGAAGCCGCAACTGTGACCAGTTAAAATTGTAACTGGGATTACGTACAACTTACTCCTGCACAGATTTTGACTGCGACAACTTCCTCTTCCGACTATCATCAGGATATCTTGAGGGGGATGTTGAACAATATGAAAATATACTAAATGCCTGCTATTTATCAAAAGACCTTATTAAAGGGCTAAAGAGGGTATTAAGTTGAAACTTTCAGGGCATGTTGAAAATCATCAGGAGTGCAAAGGGTATCCTTTTCCTTTTTAGATGACCTACACTTCAATACTAATCTAAATGCTCAAACGAGCCACTTTGTTCAAAGCCTCTGCGTGGCCTTCATGTTATACTTCCCATCCCTTTGGCTCCAGAAATAGTACCTAAAAGTGCCATTTTTTCATCTGACATTTTACGATGGTGTCATCAAATGACTAAGAAAATACTTATGCATAGGCATTACATTTAAATATACTCTTTAATAGCTTTTAAATGCGTTTTAGTGCCCCATATTTGCCCAATAGGGCCCATTGATTACCCCAATATTATTTTTTTTTTTAATTGTCCGGGTTAAAAGTTAACAGAGATCAAAGTAAACCGGGTTAAATTGAATGTAAATCAAACCATTCCTGAATCAAATTCATATTGCTTTTTTCCAAACATAATTTTGGATTTCTTGCTGCTATAAGCCGTAGTTTGTTCTTCGCTAAAATAAATTTTAGAAAACTAGCTTTTAAGCGGAAGTTGATGCTTTACAGTTTACATAGACTATCTTATGATATTTATATGGATTATGACATGTATCTGTATATTGGTCTGTAAGACTGGTGCTTTGCTTAGAATTCAGATTCGACGCAAAAAACGGGATTAAAAACAGAAAAGTCCTTAGGTAGCCTGCAAAGAATAAAATCAGACACGGAGCTAATAAATTCTTCTATACAAAAATAATATTTCAAGAACCTCAAGCAGGTTAAGTTTTTAGTGAACCGCTAGATTTTCAAAATTTGAAGAAAAAACACGGAAATGTCCTGAGTCAGTTTATAAAACCAGTCTTGCAAATGAACTGTTGTACAGATGGTCTGCAATGATTTATACTGTTTTTCAGTATCATGTTTGTTCTTTACTTCTATCAGAAAAATTACTTCTATTTTAATAGGTTGTTTTAATTTGTAACTTAACAGTAAATAACATGGGGCTGAAGGAGTGACATATTTTTCAACATCTCCCTTAAAACCGTAAAAATAGTGACCCTGACAGCATTTTTTTTTTTTATTTCAGACCTCTTTCTTATTTAAAACATTTCAAGGGTGTACAATTTGTTCGTGGCCAATCATTTTTATGAATGATTGAAGTATCGTTGAATGAAAATAAAATCATAATTTAAAAGAAATAGTTTTAGGGATGGAGAGGGAGTTTGCCAAAATAATACCCTTTCTTTTTATCGAAGAGAGCCTTAATTAAATTATTCATAGTAATAGCATTAATTACCAAACTATAAGAGCTTATGAAATCAATCAGGGGCCAAATATTACCTGATGTACTTGTTCTTAAGCATCAATAAAATAAATCTAAAATGAACGATTAATCAAAAGCGTTGTTACAACCTATATTTAACTGAATTAGATAATTTGAGTGTTCATGGAACTATGCAGTATTCATAGAGGTGAGTTGCGACAGAGCTATCAGAGAGAAAGGACAGTGCAACATTTTGTGGATGGTGGAGATTGGATTGAAGTATAAAATTATGCTTATAGAATCCGGTCTTCGAGCCTTCGGTGATTATGCGCTTACAAATTATATTTTACATCTATTGTTCATAAAGGCGCCTTAAAATCTTATGTTTTGACAGAGTATCCCCTTAGACGTCTTCATCTCTTTTTACCATAGACGGTTCTATAAGAGGTTTTGTTTTTAATTCTTGCTAGCTGTATTTCCGAACTAAATTAAAGAAATGATTTCTGGAATAAAATAATTTTAAGAATATATTTAGATTTGGAAATTAACACTCCCAAACACAGTAGAAATATTCATAAAATTGCACAATAACATCGGAAAATGTATAAGAATCTTAAAGCTGCATTCTTTAAAAATTCGAACTTATTTCCTTGACCGCACTTGCACACTTGCAGCATACTTTACATGCTCTACCATATTTTTCAATTTTCTAAATTAAACTATTGTTTTCGTTGTGCTGTAACAGCATTTTAAATGTTTCCAAATGACTACCTTGCATGATCATGTTGTTAACGTGATCTCAATTATTTGTACGTTCCCAAAATGTCTGCTCACAAAATGTCGGCTTACAAATGTTGCTAACCGTAGTAGATACAATAGAAAGTCTCTTGCTAAATTATACTCGGTTTTTACAGATCATTCGGTTTTGTTTCTTTCTAGTATTTACCCTATTTTTCATAAAAAAGATATCAGCTCAATTCGTTCTTATTATTTCCGGTTTTCCCGTTTTCTATTGTATCTGCCTCCATGGTATAGGAATAGGAGCCTCATATCTATTTATAGTTTCCCGGATATTGGGTCGGAGCTCACGGAGCTTGCTGGCAAAATACCCCAGTCTACTTATAAGTATCTGCCCGCCCACAGAGGCCTTACTCGTTTGCTTTAGTGTCTTTTTTTCTGTTTTGTGTAGTGTTTGTTTTGTTTCTTTTATTGATACTCCGCTTTGATTTTTTGTAGCGGGTCAAAAATAAATTTTTATTATTATTATTAAATGTCTGCTTAGAAAGGGTTATTCTTAAGGAATTGGAACAAAATTCAAAATTTAACGTAAAGACCGAGGTATTAACGAGGGGGTGAGCCCCCTCACATACGTAATATTTTCTTTTCGTTTTAAGTGTTAATGTTACTCCTTACTTTCAGTTGAAAAAACTGTTGATTTTTTTTTGTTTTATCTATTAGTATTAAAATCCCGTTTCTTATAGATTTAGTTACTATTGAACCGAGTCGTTTTTTGCTTACAGTTCGTTGCCAAGAACTGCTTCATATAAAGATTTCTTTAAGTTCACAGCTTTTTCTGGGTTGCCTTAAAACTTAAAGGCTTAACAAAAAAATGTTTAAAGGGTTTACGTTTTGGAATTACCATAAGAACTTTATTTATTAATGTATATGCTGCTTTCAAAACTTGTTTTTTAATTTCTGGCTGCAAATTTCCTTCTGTTTAATTTCTAAGGCTGTAAGCACAAATTCTTTCTTAAAACTCTTCTGTATATCACTAATAAACATAGATCCCAATGTTTTTCTTTTCTTTTTTTCTTTTATGAAAAACAATTTCCCGGCAATACTCCTCCATATATCCTCCACAACTTTTTACAACGCTTAAATTACCCCTCTACCTCTTTACCTTTTATGCCAGAAAGCGGATACATTTAATCTTTCGTTAAATGTTTTTCGAAAAAATAAAAAAAAAAGGTTCTGGAATACAAAATTAATATTAACAAGACTAAGGCTATAAGACGCTAAGGCCTAAAGCGAGGCTATAAGACGCTGAGGCTATAGGGAATAAGTAAAGATGAAAATTGACGTTGGATACCGTAAAGGGTAGTGTACTTTTGTCCTCCCTGGAAGATACCGCCTTGCCCGTAAAAAATACCTCTCCGCCGAACTATGGGTTTCTCTAGAAAAAAACTATATGAAATATTTTTTTTTTGTCCATGAAAAAGACTATGTTAATAAAAAATTAAGGTTTTATGGAGCTCTTTGCTTTTCTCTGAAAAAAAACTGCTTTGTGGAAAAAGTTTTTGATATTTTGATCTCAAAAAGTTTTTTATCTTAGAAAAAGTCTAAAAACAAAGCTGAACTTCTACAGAAATTTCAACTCCAGTTTTCCTTTAACCTTCTGTTTTATATAAAAAATTATTTGTTAGGGAGGAAAAAGTGCAGTCTTTTTCTTTTTAGCTAATGTGCTTTACATTCATTTGCGTTGCAAGTCCTTCTTCAGTGCAGCCAAGGGGAGAAGAAGAATTCCAAGAAGACGGCGAGCAGATTACGCTTTCTAGAAATAACTGGAAATTTGGTGGTACAAAAGGAGGGGCTGGATATGGAGTTGGACATGGGGGATATGCGCAAGGAGCTGGAGTTGGACATGGGGGATATGCGCAAGGAGCTGGACTTGGAGGAGGTGGATATGGATATGGAGGAGGTACTATAAAATAACTGATCTAGATTGTTGAATATTTTCCTACGCCACTATGTCAGTGGCACAACAATATAGTGTAAACAATAAGGCTCCGATGTTTTTGTTATCATTTTTCACAGTGGCAATTCATATGGAAGGGAATTCCATACCAAATTCCATTGAATTCCATTAACACCGAATTCCATTGAGTTAATTCTTTTCCGGTTTCTTTACGGAATTCATTTTATCTGATCTAACACGACACTTCTATGCATTACTTTTCTTATTAATTTGATTCCATTAAAGTCTCGTTTTCTTATAGGATTTCGTAAATAATTTCTGAGACCACACTGGCTAATCATGACAAAAGGAAAAAAAAGGTAAAGAAGGGATAAACCACGATGATACTAGCCAGTGAAAAACATAGCTTATATTGCAAATATTTCGGTCAAGACCTCCGCTTGACATTCCTCAGTGCACGATGATAATATAAAAATTACTAATAAAAATAAAAGAATAATATAAAAAGTCAAACCTTAAAACAAACACAAGACCTAAAATGTGAGCGTCCTTTCAATGTAACGGTGAAGGGTAACTAATCAAAATACAATACTGAATGGCAATTCAATTTTTTAAGTTATACAGGACATTTTTAAAAGCTAATCACTTCCCAAGTAAGACACCAAAAAAAGGCAGAAAAGGATACATGACCTCCACAACAACAAACAGACATCATCCCTTTGGTGGGTGATAAGGAAGTCTTTACTGTTTTACCCTAATTTCCCAAATTAAGTGACAAACTGAAAAGAATTTTAAAAAAACATTACTTATATGTCACCTTCGAAAATTCATTAAGATCCGGTCACCCAATCGTAAGTTAAAAACACCTCATTTTTTCTAATCTTTCCTCTCCCTTCAGCCCCCCAGATGGTCGAATCGGGTAAAATGGTTTTATGAAGTCAATTTGTGCAGGCTCCTGGTACGCCTACCAATTTTCATCGTCCTAGCACGTCCAGAAGCACCAAACTCGCCAAAGCACAGGACCCCCCCTTAACTTCCCCAAAGAGAGCGGATCCAGTCCAGTTACGCCAATCACATACCTACGACATTTACTTATTCTACCCCCCAAGTTTCCACTTTAAGTGTTTTCCAATATTTCCGGTTTCCAATCCAACTCCCACTAACATTGCTAGCTCTGGTCGAAATTTAAAACAAGAGCTCTGAGACATGAATGTCTTCTAAATATTAAATTGCATTAAGATCTGGTCACCCGTTCTTAAGTTAAAAATACCTCAATTTTTCTAATTTTTTCGAATTAACACCCCCCCCCCCCAACTCCCCCAGAGAGAGCAGATTGAGTCCGGATATGTCAATCACTTATCTAGGACTTGTGCTTATTCTTCCCACCAAGTTTAATCCAGATCTCTCCACTCTAAGCACTTTTCCAAGACTCCCCCAATATCACCGTATAAGGTCGGAATTTAAAATAAGAGCTCTGAGACGCGAGGTCCTCATAAATATCAAATTTCATCAGGATCCGATCAACCATTTGTAAGTTAAAAGTACCTAATTTTTTTAATTTTTCCTCTCCCTCCGGACCCCAGATGATCGAATCGGGGAAACAACTGTTAAAGTCAATTTGTGCAAGTATCTGACACGCCTACCGATTTTCATCGTCCTAGCACGTCCAGAAGCACCAAACACGCCAAAGCACAAAAAATCCCTCCCAACCCCCCCAAAGAGAGCGGATCCATTCCAATTATGTCAATCACGTATTTAGAACTTGTGCTTATTCTTCCCATCAAGTTTCATCCCGGTCTCTCCACTCTAAGCGTTTTCCAAGATTTCCGGTTTCCAAGATTTCTGTTTCCCTCCTCCAGCCCCTATGTCCCCGGATCCAAATCAAATTGAAAATGGAGCATCTGAGACGTAAGATCTTTCCACAAATCAAGCTCCATTAAGATCCGGTTACCTATTCGTAAGATAAAGATACCTCAATTTTCACGTTTTCCAAGATTTCCGGTTTCAACCTCTGACTCCCCCCCCCCCAATGTCAACGGATCTGGTCGGGATTTAAAATAAGAGCTTTGAAGCACAAGATCCTTCTAAATATCAAATTTCATCAAGATCTGATCGCAATTTCGTGAGTTACAAATACCTCATTTTTCTAATTTTCCCGAATTACACCCTCCCCCCCCAGCTCCACCAAAGAGAGCGGATCCGGTCCGTTTATGTCAGTCATGTATCTTGGACTTGTGCTTATTCTTTCTACCAAGTTTCATCCTGATCTCCCAACTTTCAGCGTTTTCAAAGATTCCGGTTCACGCCCCCCCCCCCAATGACAATGGATCCGTTCAGATTTAAAATAAGAGATCTGAGTTACTAGGTCCTTCTAAATATGAAATTTCATTAAGACCCGATCACTCCTTCGTAAATTAAAAATACCTCATTTTTTCTAAATTTTAAGAACTAACCCTCCCCCTCCAATTCCCCCAAAGATATCGGATACGTTCCATTTATGTCAATCATGTATCTAGGACTCGTACTTATTTTTCCCACCAAGTTTCATCCCGATCCCTTCACTCTAATCGTTTTCCTAGAGTTTAGGTTGCCCCCTCCAACTCCCCCAATATCATCAGATCCGGTCAGAATTTGAAATAAGAGCTCTAAGACACGACATCCTTCTAAATATCAAATTTCATTAGGATCCGATGACCCATTCGTAAGTTGAAAACACTCCATTTTTTCTAACTTTTCCGAATTAACGGAAAAGTTATTCGGAAAAGTCCCCCCACTGCCCACAGATGGTCGAATCGGGGAAAAGACTATTTCTAATTTAATCTGGTCTGGTCCCTGATACGGCTGCCAAATTCCATCGTCTTAGCTTATCTGGAAGTGCCTAAACGAGCAAAACCGGGACCGTGTCAATATTTGTAATATAATACATTTTCAGTAAAAAGCAAATACCGCAGCAAGCTTTTGACTTTTACAGTTAAAGAAAGGGGCAGTACCCAAGATCTTGTCTTTAGTGATTTTTTTTTCACATTAAGTTAGATTTGAATATTCACTTTAAGTTTTACTCGTTTAAAGATTTATTGTTTCATTTACTCTGGTACCTAATGTATGTTTGCTGCAGTGGCGGATCCAGGGTGGGGGCAGGGGCACCCGTCCCCCTTGACGTAGTGGTGAATTAGTGGTTGCATCCGTCCCCCTTGACGTAGTGGTGAATTAGTGGTTTTAGCCGCTTGCCATAGTTTGGGTTAAGACGAAAGTGTTTTTTTTTTTTTTTTTAAACTGGTTTTAACAGTTAAGTTTTTAATTATTAAGAATGTTTCGTTTTGAAAACCAGTTTGAAACAAGGTTTCAGTTACTGTGTGCGGTCTCTGTTAGATTTTACTAATGACTCATACCACCAAAAAGTATTTAATTAAATTTAGGTTAATCAAGAGAATCTGTCTGTATTGCCACGAAAGCCAACTGGGAGACGAAAATCTTCTTTCATAATAACAAGGAGGGGAATTTTGAAATCCTAACTTCTTTAGGCTGTCGAAACAATACTTCAGGATTGTGCTCTCACAACGGGGTTAAAAAGCAAAATATTCACTTCTTTTTACTGTCAAAAATTTGTTTTCGAGTCTTGCTATGGCACTGAGGCGAGAAAATTCATAGCATTACTTTTTTTGGCTGTCTGTTTTGTTTTTTTTTTTTTTGGGGGGGGGGGGGTTGCTTTTTTGGCAAAGAAAGATGGTTTTTATAGCATAGTTGTTTTTAGGGGATTTGTATAATAGTAAGTAAATGTGTGAGAAGTGCAAAAACTATTAATTTAAGTTTTTAGATTTTGGTGAGCAGATGGTGGCAATTCTACTGCCTATTTTCATCTAATTATAGCTCTGGCTTATATGACATATCACCTCCTCTGTTCATCCTAAAACATTACAATAAAGGCCAAACTCTTTAGAACTTTAATAAAGATTCGAGTAAGTATATATTTGAAACCAAGTATATGAGTAGAAATACTCCTTCAAAGGTCAGAGAAATCATTTACGAAGAATAGATTTTCGAAAAATTGTTTATAACTTCTTTAGGCTGTTCAGGCTAATCCTAACTTCTTTAGACTGTCGAAATGATATTTCAGGATTGTGTTGTCACAAAAGCAAAATATTCACTTCTTTTTACTGTCAGAAATTTGTTTTCGAGTTTTGCTATGGCACCGAGGCGAATAAATTGATATCATTACTGTTATTGGCTGTCTGTTTTTTTTTTGGGGGGGGGTGCTTTTTTTGCAAAGCAGGGAGGTTTTTACAACATTGTTGTTTTTTAGGGGCTTTGTATAATAGAAAGTACATGTATGAGAAGTGCAAAAATTATTAATTTAAGTTTTGGATTTTGGTGAGCAAATGGTGGCCACTCTAGTTCCTATTTTCATCTAAGTAAAGCTCTGCATTATATGACATATTACTTCCTCTGTTCATCCTAAAACATTAAAAAAAAAGGCCAAACTCTCTAGAGCTTAATAAAGGCTGGTATAAGCATATACTTTAAACTAATTACATGAGTCGAAATACTCCTTCAAATGTTGGAGTGATCATTAACGGAGAATAGATTTTCGAAAAATTGTTTATAAAAGAAGGCAAATAATTGTGTCTGTTTTTTATCTAGCTGGTATAGATGGGTCTCTGAATTCTCAGTTTGACTCAGTGAAATGGCATAGATTTTTCCTCAAACATGTTGATAAAAAGTGGAAATTTACACAACTTGAGTTAACCAAGGAAACGGAATGCAGCTACAGTATTACTTCAGAATTTGTCACCTTCTCAATACCAACCAGTCAGAAAATCTAGTTATGTTTTGTATAGAGATTGCATATATTTGTCCATAAAATTGTCAAAACTGCTATATATACCGTCGAGGATTTTTATACTTATTCTGATACACGCCGTCAAATCATACTTTCACAATTAGTTGTTTATAAATCCAAATTTTTTATTAATCCATTTTTTATTTTTTATTATTTTTATTTTTATTTTATTTCTAAATCCAAATTTTGACAGGACAATTCTCTTACTTGGTGCTAGATCGGAGTCAAATTTAAAATTTTTATTTTTGTGCTCAACAGACATACCAAGATTTAAAATTTGAACTGAATTTATGAAAATCTCAAGATTTAAAAAAAATAACTAGAAATCTACCACAGCTTGAAACCCTGAGAGTTTAAATCCCCGAATCTATTCCTACCAAATACAAAAATAACAAACACATGATTATTTGTTTTCAAGGAAGTATTTCGACTCATATACTTAGTTTGAAGCACATACCTACATGCATCTTAATTAGAACTAATATTTTTCTGACGATTTTGGTCTTTATTCGAATAATTTAGGATGAATAGAAGAAGAAATACTAACGAAGAACTCTAAACTGACAGAACTAACCATTATAAACGTTCACCAAAATATTGAAGCAGACATCGACCGGTTAATAGATAGACATGGCGGGAGTGGAAACAGAGAGATCGACTGTTCCTTACAAAATTGTGAATTCGGTAATTTTAGCGAAATATATAGAGCTCTAAAAAGTGTAAAGATACGCTACAATGTTATACAAAGTAAAATTTTGATTCGTAAATATTTGAGATTTCGTCAAAGTTGACACTGTTTATTAAAATACTATTTAAAAAAAAAACAGTGATTAGTTAGTGCTTCATTGCCTATACTTAAACCCTCGTTTTAAATGTGTAGAAGAAAACCCTCGTTTTCTTCTATACATTTCTGTCTCTTCCTTCTGTTTTTCTTGATACAACCCCAAAAGAACTAGTATTTGATGTTTAATACATATTTTACGAACATACAAGTTGTATATTCATCCTCAATTCCTCCTCTTCATTACTATCATAGTTACCAAACGATGCCTTGAAGTTAAGCAACATGCTAAACGGTTTGACATATACAAATTGTCACAAAGAGTGCATAACCCCAAAAGATGGTTCAAGATCAATCTTTTTTTGAAAATAAAAACCTTAACTCTCTCACTATAGTGGTCAGAAGTGTAAAGGCAAAAAATTATGCAGAAAATATTAAATATAATTTTTTATAGATGGTGAACAGCTTTTTCTTCTTTTTTTTATGGTGGGGCGGTTTTTATAACTTACTATTTTTGTATCAATATTTTTATACCATTTCAATTTCAACAGATTTATTAGAACTTTAACTCTCATCAGATTTTAGATTAAATTTGCGACTATTTCCACTATCTACCCTCGGCACATAATTGTCGAGGTTCCCTTTATAACTGCAGGTATTTCTTTGTTCGCAAGTGCATGGAATTAGCCTATCATGCCCCCACCCCTAAAGAAAATCCTGGATCCGCCCTTGGTTTGTTGGCAATGATTGTTACTTACTTTCTGTTTGTTTTGGGTTTCATTTATTTTTGAATAGCGATTTCTGGTCACTTTTAGTTTCATTTACTCTGGTCACTTAGTTCATTAAAACTTAAAACGAACAGAAATTACTCCGTATATGAAATGGATTGTCCCCTCCGCAATCCCTCGCTCTTTACGCTAAAGTTTTTAATTGTTTTAAAAAGTAGAACTGTGGCAAAGAGTCAAACTTTAGTGTAAAGAGTGAGGGATTGCGGAGGGGACAACCCATTTCATATACGGAGTAATTTCTGTTAGTTTTAAGTTTTAATGTCGCTCCTTACTTTCAGTTAAAAAACTAGTTTTTTTATGTAATACCATATAAGGATAAGACCTTTGCTAAAGCTCTTCTATCAACAGAATCGAACTTAAGACCAAAGGTGTTTGACAACAAAGACACTTCTCAATTATTAACCCAAAACTAATGATTTGGTCAACACATCCTCTACCTTTTCTAAAACCGCACTGTTCTTCTCTTAAAACTTTGTCTACAGCATCTCTCAGTTTAAAAATTATCATATTACTAAGTAATTTGCTATCTACGGAGACAAAACTAATGCCTCGATAATTAATACACTCACTCTTGTCACCTTTCTTAGACAATGGTTTAATTAAAGATTTCCTAAAATCATTAGGTACTTCCCCCTTTTCAAAAATAATATTCATAATCTTTAGTAGTTTATTTCTAAACTCAGAGCCACCATATTTAAGAAACTCATTTATCACACTATCAGCACCGGGAGCCTTATTATTTTTTAATCCTTTTAGTACTGTCACTAATTCTTCCTCGCGAAACAAATCGTCCTTCACATCCATGGTATCACAAACTTTTCCATTTCCATCTATATCTTTTCCTGCAACAGTATCTCGGTTTCGCTGATTCTCAAAATTTTCCACCCATCTCTCTTTAACTCTTTCCTTATCACTAATTTTTGCCCCATTCCTATCTTTAACTGGGACTAGTCCGGACTGATAACGCTTTCGTCCATAAAAAACTTAAACAATAAGGATTTGTAGGCTCCCAAAGCCAATTATACTTTCAAACGTAAGCTAAGTCTTCTTTTGGTGCCGCATGTTTTAGCTCAATTTTGATAATTTTTCGTCTATATTTTTTGTCTTCTTTTTTTTTTTTAATTTGGCGCTCGCTACTGTCAAAAATTACAGAAGTTCATATGGAAGATTTTCAACAAAAATGGATTTGCGGGTTTTTTCGAAGTGTTTTAGATACTTACTGTGTGCAAATTCCTCGTTTTTCTTTTCCTTAGCATTTCTCGACAAAACTAAAAAAAAACTCAAATGAAATTCTCAAACTTTGGAAAACACTATTTTCCACGAAGGAGGGGGGGGGTATTTTCCTGAGGGTATTTCCGCGAGTTGTGTTTTTTGAGGGGATATTCTCCAGGGTTTATTTTCCGCGGGAGGGGGGATATTTTTCGTGGGTGAGGAGGGGGGTACTTCCCCAGGGGTGATGTTTTGGGAAAGTGATGTTCTTTAAAATTAAAATTTCGAAGTTCAAGGTCCCCCTCAACATTCCCTGAAAGTATTCACAAAAAAATGTAGTCGCGGCTGGAACTTGTCAGTAGTCAGAGTTACAGTTACAAAAAGTCGTATTTTGCAGCCACAATAGCAGCAGTAGTAGTAGTAGTAACCAACTGTAGGAGTTGCCTACGTCCCCTAAAATTTTAACTTAATACCCTCAGCTACTCCTTAGACATCGGTGATACGTACTTTTGATAATCAGCAATGATGGTTTCCTAATGATAAATCCTTCATATAAACCATGGACAAATTGTATAATTTACAATCCTTGGCCCAAGGCTAGGGGGGGTATACATCCCTGAAAGTATAGATATCTCAAAATTTTGATCTAGTGCATTTGGATGAAAATGGTCGTGGAAGGGGGGGGGGGGGTTACCCTTCAATTACTTTTGACTGTTAACAAGGGCACTAAAACTTCTAATTTCCAATTGAATGATCTCCCTTGGAAATTTATACGACCACCCCTTCCAAACGAAGTCCCTCAGCAACAAAAATAAAACATTGAAGCCGTATAGCTCTTTAGTAGCCATGCCACTAAAAAGTGAAAAAAGAAGTTTATTTTTACCAGTAATTACCCATTAGCTGTTTTATGGCTTAGAATTTATTGGAAAAAAAACACAAGTACATGTTGGTAATGATTCAAGTGAAAACTTTTGAAAGGTGCCATTCCGACATTCTATAATTTCTTTTTGGCCCAAAAAAATCTGTCTCTGCTGAAAAGTAGAGGAATATCCAACTAACAAAATGATGTAAAATATAACCAAGCGTATGTCTATACCTTTTGTACTTCTTCTTGAAAATTTAAGAGTTAAAGTTGAATTTTCAACCTCTTCTCGAATTCAAAGGAAAAATGGGAAACTATGATATTTGAACTCACAAAAAAAAAATAAGAACTACATTTTACTTAGTAAGGTTTCATGGAAACCAGTTTTTGACGAGACAGACGATGCTTCCCATGCATTTGATATCTTTATGAATATTCTCCAGCCCATATACGATAAAACATGTCCACTATAATTGTTGAAGAAAACAAGGGAATCACCAAGAAAGCCTTGGGTTACACCAAAACTTATTGAGATGATTAAGAAGAGTAATCTACTGTATCAGTCGTTTTTAGATTGCTTAAGTGCTGATATTTTTAAAGAGTTCAAAAAAGTAAGAAATCAAGTGAATACATTGCAAAGATCTTTTGTTAATAGCTATTATGAATTGAAACTTGAAGCAACAAAAGGGGAGTCAAAAGGAACATGGAAGGTTTTGAGATAAGTGGTGGGTAGTGACAAACAGAAAAATATGCCAACTTCACTAATTGTGAATGGAAAAGTCTACGAAGGCAAACAGAGCATTGTGAATCACTTTGGTGCCTATAGCTCAGTGCTGAAAGGCTAACAAGGATCTTACTGATAAATTTTCTTCTATCCATTTAAATAAAGGAACCTTAAATTTCATTTAGTTCAGGATTATTTTTAATTAAGCATCTTTTTAATAAGGCAAAGCTATTTGTGTGGTTTGTTGCTCTGGGTGAATGTGGGCCTTTCAGCTATCTTCTAGAATTAATTTATATTGAATAATATTGAAATTTTCAATTTTTTCAATAATAGTGAAAGTTTATGGGCTAGCTGCTACTTTCATATTATTGTTCGTTTTATCGTATCTTTGCCGTCATGTTTATCTTTGTATTGTAGCGTCATTTGTTATTGTATCTTTGTCTAGGCCTAGTTTTTTTTTAGCTTGTCTCCCCATGAGCCTATGTCATATATACACATGTATATGAAATTAATAAATAAATGAACTTGAACTTGGTTCAAAAGGAAGACCATCCACTGAGTCAAGGAACAGGTGAGGAAGCTTTCATTGATGATAGAGGTCTGGGAGACTAATAATGGACACCAAAGAAACGAATATAAGAGTTGAAAGAAATTGTAAACAGTATTAAGTCAAACTCTTCAGATAGTGAAGGCATAAATCTTAAGACCTTCAAGCTTATTATGGTTTATCTTCTACCATGCCTTGTTTACTTGATTAATTTATCACTGAAATCAGAAGAATTCACTTAAAGAGGCGCAAGTGATTCCTCTACACAAAAGTAGCTCAAAGACCGATCTAACTAACTGGAGACCAATTTCTCTTCTGTTGGTTTTCTTGAAATTGTACAAAAAAGTTATGCATAAAAGGCTTTATTCACAATTAACAAAACGTGGTTTTTTAAGTGATAGTCAGTTAAGACTCAGGAAAGGCCACTCTACTGTTCATGCTATGCAGCATTTTTTTGATTTTCTGAATGCATTAATGGAAAATAGTAAATGATATTATCAGTTTTTTAATGAAATTTTAATTGATGGGCTAAGGTCACTTGGAGTCACAGTTAGTATTTTAAAGTGGTTTGAATCTTATTTGATAGGGAGGTCAATATGTGTATGATTTGATGATGTTATATCTAATATTTTTTTATAAATTGTAGTGTTCTGCAAGGTTCTGTTTTGGGTCCTGTATTACCTTACCTTACTGTAATCACCTTAATCCATCTGAGAGCTTTAAGGTCTTCCAGACCTGTAGTGCTCTTGAGTTGATGACTGCCAGTCGAGCCTCCACTTCTTCTTCTCCCACTCTTTGTCAAGTTGGTTTTTGAAGGACTGGATGGAGGGAGCACTGACAGTTCAATCTTCACAAACCTATGCACAATAGAAGAAATTGGACTGTGCTTCAATAGCTTAAATTTACATGCTAAACAGTAATTTTTGGAGTTACAGTAAAAAAAAAACAAAAATTTTACCATAACATATGCATTCTTTGTTTAAGTTCATTTATATTACTTTTCAGGTCAATTCTTTTTATATAAAGGGACAAAATTGTATTTTCTGCTGAATGGGAAAATGTGCACTTAAACTCATTCCCCATATTTTATATATTCATATTTCAGCCTTGATGGTGATCAGGACTAACTTTTTTTGTTATAAATTTCTCTAAACAATTGTTTCAGTCTGATATTTAATCTATGTAGCCAAAAATTTGAATGCTTTTTAGCTTTTCATCACCTTTGCCAGTCAACTTTTGATTTTATGATGATTGCTGGTCAAAGATTATGTTATCTTATATGCAGAATAATTGTGACTAATGCATTTTACATGCAGACCCACTATTCTTTACCCCCCCCCCCCTCTCTCCCTTATGTGCAAATCTATAGCCCAAATTTGTTTCTAAAGTAACAAAGAAGCTAACGAAAATCTGGCTTGTTCTCAAGTTTTACACAGCACAAACTTGAGTGAGTGGCTCATAATATATAAGTACCAAAATTCCTTCCCCCTATGGAAATTAAAAAAGCAAAAATCAAATAAAATTCTTGAATTTGGAAAGCCTTTTGTTTCGTGGGGTATTTTTCTTGGGGGTGTATATTTTCCAGGGTTGTTCTGGGGGGTATTTTCCGTTGGTGAGGGGGAGGAGGGTAATTTCCATGGAGGATACTGGCCATCATATATACTAGCTTATTGGAAGGGGGGTAAAGATTGGGTAAAATTCAGTAAAATTGGTGCAAACAGTATTACTGGCTTTGATCTAAAGTGAATATACCACTCAATGCCCTTTTTTATGCTGTTTACAAATATAATAATTGCATCTACCACATATTCAGATTTAAGCACTTTTTGACCTCTTAAAAATGACCTATATATGGAGTCATTACAAATCTGTAACAGTTTAGAAACAAATTTGGGCTATATATTTGCACATCAGGGGGGTGGGGGTAAAGCATAGCATATATTAAATATGTAAACTAACTATTGATAATTTTTTTTATGTGTTTGTGCTGTTGCACTGGTGATTTCTCTTCTCATTGAAATTTGATGTGCACAAACACATAAAAAAAAAAAAAATACAGCAATGGTTTATTTTACATATCTAATATATACCATGCTTTACCCCTACCCCCCTGATGTGCAAATATATAGCCCAAATTTGTTTCTAAACTATTACAGATTTGTAATGACCCCATATATATGTCATTTTTAAGAGGTCAAGAGGTCAAAAAGTGCTTAAATCTGAATTTATGGTAGAAGCAATTATTATATTTGTAAACAGCATTAAAAAAGGTATCAAGTGGTATATTCGCTTTATATGAAAGCCAGTAATACTGTTTGTACCAATTTTACCTAAAATTCTAGTTAATTGACTTCTTGCTATCTCAGAAAGGGTTTAGGTTAGGAAAATGAAACTTTCAGGGATGAATCTACAGGCTAAAGTATATCCCGGGAAGGTATTTTGAAGCAACTATCTCCACTCCTTCTCCCTCTAGAGGGTCCTGACCTTTGATGACCTTTAAAAATATGTGTGTTATAAAAGTGAAACCTTGCAAAATAGATCTTCTGCTTAATTGAAGTACAACAAAATTGTTTTCAGCTTCATAACTTTGCTCAATTCCATCTTATAAGTTTTTAAAGATATGCAGATACATTTCCTAAATTTAAAAAAAAAGCATTGATATGGCTCAAAATTCTACTCAAATTACAGGAATTGCATTTTCAGAACTAAAGGCAGAGAAAAAGCAACTTGTAACTGAAAATTAAGGTAAAATATGTTTTGTCAAAATTTCAATAGGTATAGACCAGTCATGTAGGCAAATTTCAGGGCCCTCTAGAGGGAGAAGGAATGAATGTCAGTACTTTAAAACACCTTCCCAGGACATACTTTAGCCTGTAGACCCATCCCTGAAAGTTTCATTTTCCTAACCTAAACCCTTTCTGAGATAGGAAGAAGTCAATTAACTAGAATTTTACAAAAAATTGTTTCTGATGTAAATGAACTTTGTAGCCTATCTGGATATTGAACTAAAGTCAGAGAAAAATAAACTGATGACTGAAAATTAAAGTAAAATTTTTAATTTGTCAAAATTTCAATTAGGTTTATACCTGTCAAGAAGGCAAATTTTCAAAACCTAGAAATAAGAAAAAGTTTCCACGAGGTGGCACCTCTCCCTGCCCCTCTCAAGGGTGCCCATGCAAAGAAGCTTGGCAATACTTTCCCAGAGTATGCTTTCAGCCCTGGATTCATTACAGAAATTTTTGTTTTCCTAACCTAACCCCATTCCAAGATAGCAAAAAGCAGCTAAACTAGAACTTTACCTAAGCCTTTTTTATACATTTATGGAATTGAAAGCCTGTGAATTTGATTCAGTAGCCTAGTTTATCCAAGAGAATAGGCTAGCCTAGTGATCCACAAGTAATGACTTATCCTAGGACAACAAAATTTGGTATACAGAAATCTTTTAAACCATATTTTCATTGAATTTTCAAGATATCTATTAAATATCTGTTTACACTGTTTAACTAGGGTTTTAATGACACATTTGGTCACATCTTTGCTTTTTGAATAGACATGCCACATACTCTGTAGAAAAATACATATAGATGGCAAGAAAAACAGCAATTACTGTGGAAGGGAACATTCTCAATCGTAGCGTTGGGCGATAATTTGACCAAATGATTATATCAAAATCTAATTTTAGATCAGGTTTTTGGTCATATAATTTCTTGGCTTTATCAGACTTTAGTAAAAAAAATTGTAATTGAGGAGCACTTTCCATAGCTTTTTTTGAACTTGTAATAATATAAAAGGAAACAATAAATAGACAATTTGATTAAAGAAATGATTATTAAGAATACTCAGATTAGAAATTAGTTTGGCTCAGAGATAAAATACTGGCTATACTTGACTTTTTAAGAATTAAAATATCAACATTTTCTCCGAAAGTCAATTTTGTTTTCCACTGAATAGCTGACCAGTCATGAAAGACACTCCCCGAAAAAATATTGGTGACGGGTATATGCATTAATTTCTTGGCAACCTCGTAAATATTTCTGACACCCCACATCACGATGCTAAGGCGAGACTTGTGACTGTAGACTCCCTAATAAATATCTGTGGAGCTGTGATAGCTTTAGCTGCTGACGAAGCGTGCTTGGCAGTGACAATTTAAACTTCGTCGTCAGAACACAAACTGGCTTGATTATATTGTGGCCGAATCGCAGGGACTGTCACGGTACGTTGTGTCTACTAATTCACACTGAGAAGCCTGCAGGGCCTTGGTCATCGTCAGGGAAGACAAACATTTTGATCAAGCAGGGTTCAGGATGTTTGGAAATCGTAACTGGTGTTACTAAACTTAGGCTCACAGACCTGTAGGATAATTTATACAACATCCAACAAAACCTTTCGGAGTTCTTCAGCAAAATTTAAGAATCCACCCTGACCAAACACAGTTTGAGTTTGAGAGCAGGTTATGCCAACTCATGGTTACAGACATGTATGTCATGTAGCAATATGTGTGAGTAGATGTACTGAATACGTTATTCTTATTCCTTTCAGCCATTTCTGAAATAATTTTATATGCTGCTACTACTACTACTACTACTACAATTCACTGCAAAACCAAGTCGCCTGAAGCCAATATTTCTAAGCACGCACCTCCTCCATGCCAATATGTTCAAAGCTTGCCACTTTACACCCTCCCAAACAGTTCCATTAGCATTTAACCTTTTCTTACGGTTTCCTCCGTTTCACTCAGGGTTGACCTGCCTTTCGGTATTTGCACAATAATGATAACAACAAGGACGATCTTTTACAATTTCTCCTCCGCAGGAAATGTCCTAGCTATTTCAACCTTTCTCTTAATATAGCTCTACAATGAAACTGATTCCATGTTCTCCCATTGCCTTTGCTGTGCTCCTTAAGACAAAGTCCATCAAAATGATGCTTATAAATATGTTATTTAATGTTCGAAAATAGCTATTAGGACGATAGTTTTATAGTTCAGCAAAGATCGATACCTCCTTTTGAGTTTTTGGATTTTCAAAACCAAAAACAGAACACTTGCCAAAATATTACAAGTACACAATACAGGTGTTCTTCAACTCAAGTAGAATAAATTAAGTGCTAATGTTACACATCGCGGACGTGAAACATTTGACCACTTGGGAAGAACTACTAATAGGGATTGCAATTTTCTCTACTCCACCTGTAAACTGATTAAATGCTAGTTATTAACTTACAGCTGACTGACCAGGTAGCTAGCATATAAGCTCCTACTCTACGAGCGCAGTTAAATAGGTATATTATGTTCGGAAAAATGATCCCTACTGTCATTCTCCATTATTGCCTGCATGAAAGAACTTATTGAGAAACTTTACGAGCTTCATGAGATCAAGCGGAGATGTCCAACTATTTTTGACTGAAACCCTACAAAAATTATTAATGTTATGATTTGAGAATAGTTAAAATATTTGATGAACTGCAACATCAAGTTGATCCTTCTTATCAAAAGAAGTTTGATAAACACAAATAAATGCAAAAATAAATGTTTGATGATTTAAAATTTTAAACTGATAAATTTTGATATTGTTTTTTTATATCCAAAATCTTTTTCGAAGCCTTAAATATGCTATAGTTATGGTAGAAGCGATGAAACAAGTATAAAAAATAATGTTAAAATTTTGATTACAGAAAGAGGTACATTTCCTTAAATTCTTTTTCCTGTTTTCTTTTAGGAATGTTTATCTTTGCTACAGTCATAGCTTCAAAATTCGTGTGTCAGCGAAAAACAGTTGAAGATGTGTATCTCAATGTATTACAAGCTTCTATAGGATTTTTTTTTCTTTTTTTTTGAGAAAGATCGGTTTATTAATATAAATAAACAAAAGAAAACAAGCAAATGCTCCTAAGCAAAGATTTTTAATGTATATACATTAAGCAGCTTTGTTTTTCGTAAGACCCTATGTTTTGTGGGTTTATCAAAATCGTATATCTTCAACGCTCCTGGAACGGCTTGGGATGTCCAGTTGTACTTATCGGTTACATTAATTAACACTCGGGAATTTGTGACGCGTTCATAGGACAAAAACTAGTCAAGCATTGTCCTGAACAATACAATTGCCTTTGGCGCGCTAGGCAAACAGGAGTTTCTCACTCCGTGAACAATATTTCAGAATAGTTTTTGGGGTTGAGGGGCAAAACAAGGTACCTAGGCTAGGCTACATATTTAATATATCGTGCTCTGGTGGTAGTTTTAATAACTTTGTTACTAAAGTATTATATTTTCATCAAATTTTGTTTTATTTCATTAGTATTAACCATACTTTTCGAATATTTATTATATAACCGATATTTGAACATCCAGTTACAACATTCAGAGAATTTTGATGTAGTAGAGGCAAGTTAACATGTAATGATTACTCAGGGAATGATCTAGGGGGGCTGGCGTGCCCTGACCGCATGTTCGTAAGGAGCAATGGCTCGAAAAACCCCTTTGGATTTCACTTAGTTAAATTGGAACCGCAATTATCCCGCCATGGTACATGCCAAAGTTTTGGAGTGAAGAATTGGTGTGGCTTCATTCGTGGAGTGGTGGGGATAGAAGAGGGGACGAGTGAAGTTTCATGGGGAAAGGTCCTCTCCTTTGGCAACGTCAATAGGTAAAGTAACTCTACTCGTAGGGAACAGTTGGGTGCATTCATTTCTACTGAACTAATGGAAAGGTGTACTGGGGTGATTTTTTCAGGCTGAATATATTTTTCATGTTTTTTTCTAAGAGCAAATCTCGAATTTGTAGCTGGAAGGATACAGCATTTAAAATTAATAGCGACAAAGACCGCACTGTCTTTCCATCAAACAGTTCGTGGTAACGAACTGAATTAAGGAGCGACCCGGCTCAATAGTAACCAAAACTCTGAAATCGAAACTTTTATATCAATATATACATCAAAAGAATCAGAATTTCATGATTTTAAATATGATTATGATTTACAATACATAAGTTTCATCAGGTTTAGTTTTACCCATCAAAAGTTCAGAGCTTGAAAAAATGTGCCTTATTTTCGAAAAAATAGGGAAACACCCACTAAAAGTCATAGAATCTTAATAAAAATCACACCATCAGATTCAGCGTATCACAAAATCTTACTGTAGAGGTTTCAAGCTTCTATCTGCAAAAATGCGGAATTTTGTATTTTTTGCCAGAAGAAAGATCACGGATGCGTGTTTATTTGTTTGTTTTTTGTTTTGTTTTTCCGCAGGGGTGATTGCATCGGACCGGTCGTCTTAGAATATCACAAGAGGGCTCATTAACGGAAATTAAAAGTTCTATTGCCCTTTATAAGTGACCAAAAACTTTCGAGGGCAACTAGGCCCCCTCCCACACCGCTTTCTTCTCAAAATCGTCCGATCAAAACTTTGAGAAACCCATTTAGCCAAAAAAAGTAAAAGAAATATACGATTTTCGTTTTATTTATTCATGTGCGGTGAGCCAAAATCAAAACCTGCATTAATTCAAAAATGTCCAAAAATCAAATATAAAAAAAATAAGTTGCGTAAAGAGCGGAGTATTGAGAAGGAGATAACGCCTTTAATATACAGAATAATTTCTGTTCATTTTAAGTTTTAATATTGCTCCTTACTTTCCAGAAAAAAAAAAACATTATTTTTTTTATTTAATATCAAACAATCATAACTAAGAAACAACAGGGAAATTTCTCAGGACAGTAGAATTCAATTCAGTGAATGCTTAGGCCCTATGTTTAAGGGCTATCTTCAGCACAAGCACAACACTAATATATATATATATATATATATATATATATATATATATATATATATATATATATATATATATATATATATATATATATATATATATATATATATATATATATATATATATATATATATATATATATATATATATATATATATATATATATATATATAAACTTACATTAAAATGTGAAAATTAAAACTAATTTTTTTTTAACTTTTTAAAACAGCCCTAGCATCCTTACTTCAACGAAATTCGCATAGGACTTCTTTCCTGGTTACGGCTAGGATTCACTCCTAGCTTTTGATGGGTTTCATCACAGTTTATCTATCAATATTGACCTTCCTTTCAAGGTTTATTGAATAAAGCATTTCTATTTTTTATTAGATAGAAAAAAAAACAAGTTTTTTAATGAAAGTAAATAACAGCGCTAAATCTAAAACTACCACGAATTATTCTTTATATTAGGAATGCTAACACAACCTACTCCCCCCTGAATAAACTAAAGTTTTGTTTTATAAATGATACCAAACATAATTTATAAGGCTTAAGCAATGATACCCAACAAACCTATGTTTGTTGGGTATCAAGTATTGTGATATGGTTTATGGAATTTTTCTAATCTTCCCTAAGGGATATTAATCATCTCTCCGATATACTCAAATACCCCTATTTGTGACGATAAATATTTTTCTGATTTGGTTATTGTGCTAAGCAGCATTAATTCTACTAGAGGGCGAAAGCTGAGAATAGCGTTTCACCCAGTTTAGCTGCTTTTAAGGACATGTTATTTCGGCTAGGGTTGAATCCTTAAGCATCCAAGATACGGTTAAAAAAATCCACAAGCTTCTCTACTTCTGAAATATTTTTCCCATATTGAGAAGGCATCTATATTTTAAAGGGTGGTTTCCAAAATCACCACGATCTTTTTGCCCAAGAAAAATGCCAACAACTCAAATTTCCCACGGCTCAAAATGCCCATGATTGGACAAATTTTAGGTTTCAGTCCTTAATTGGGGATGAGACGAGGGGTTGATCACTCCCCAAACCCGTGTACACTGGGTGCCGGTGCCGGAAGGCAATGGGAGGGTGCCAGGATGGTGCCGACCATCGTGGGGGGAGTGAAGGGATGGGGAACCTGGAATCTTGAGGCAACTAAACTTTCGAACGGGTGATCGGATCTTAATGAAACTTGATATTTGAAAATACCTCGTGTCTCAGATGTTACACTTCAAGTCCGGAATGGATCTGGTGATTTTGGGGGGAGAACCAGAAATCCAGTGACACGCTCACACACTCATTCCCGGCACCTCCCGTCACCCACCCGGCACCTTCCACTTTTTTCAGTTTTTACCCTGTCTAAGATGAAATGGCACCCTCCCAGCGCCTTCCGGCACCGGCACTCGGTGTACACGGGTTTTGGGAGTGAGCAACCCCTCGTCTCATCCCCAATTAAGGACTAAAGCCTAAAATTTATCCAATTGTGGGCATTTTGAGTCACGGGCATTATGAGCCGTAGGCATTTAGAGTCGTGGGCATTTTTAGTTGTTGGCATTTTGAGTATTAGCCGTTTTAAACTATTTATCCTTAATCAAACAGTTCGTGGTAACGAACTGTAGTAAGGAGCGACCCGGCTCAATAGTAACCAAAACTCTAAAAAATTCGAATTTTGATATCAATAGCTACGTCAAAAGAATCGTATTTTAATGCTGATTTTAAATAAATAAGTTTCATCAAGTTTAGTCTTACCCATCAAAAGTTACGAGCCTGAGAAAATTTGCCTTATTTAGGAAATAGGGGGAAACATCCCCTAAAAGTCGTAGGATCTTAACGAAAATGACACGGAGGATATGTTGGAGGATCTTTCCTTGGAGGAATCTGTCATGGGGGAAGAAAAATTCAAGGAAAAGGGCGCATGTTTTTCTAGCATTACTATAAGAAAACAATGAAAAATTAACATGAAAACGTTTTTTCAAATGAAAGGAAGGAGTAGCATTGAAACTTAAAATGAACAGAGATTATTACGCATATGAGGGGTTCTAAAAATACTTTAGCATAAAGAGCGAGGTATTTAGGAGGAGATAAATACCTCGCTCTTTATGCTAAAGTATGTTTAGTAATTTCAACTATTTATTCTACGGCCTTTCTGATTCAGGGGTCATTCTTAAAGAATTGGGACAAAACTTAAGATTTAGTGCAAAGAGCGAGGTATTAACGAGGATACAAACCCCCTTGTATACATAATAAAAATATAAGATTATGAAAGTATGTTACGTAAGTTTTTAATTTATAAGTTACGTATATTTTTTACTAATAAAAATGTTCGTTAAAAATTAAAAGTTCTAGTTGCCTTTTTAAGCAACCGAAAAATTGGAGGGCAACTAGGCCTCCTTCTCCACCCCTTATTTCTCAAAATCTTCTGATCAAAACTAAGAGAAAGCCATTTAGCCAAAAAATAGAATTAATATACAAATTTCATTTTAATAATTTATGTGCGGAGAGCCAAAACCAAACATGCATTAATTCAAAAACGTTCAGAAATTAAACAAAAAAAACTAATTTTTTTAGCTGAAAGTAAGGAGCGACATTAAAACTGAAAACGAACAGAAATTACTCCGTTTATAAAATGGGTTGTCCCCTCCGCAATCCCTCGCTCTTTACGCTAAAGTTTGACTCTTTGCCACAATTCTACTTTTAAAACAATTAAAAGCTTTAGCGTAAAGAGCGAGGGATTGCGGAGGGGACAACCCATTTTATATACGTAGTAATTTCTGTTCGTTTTAAGTTTTAATGTCGCTCCTTACTTTCAGCTAAAAAAAATAGTTTTTTTTATTTAATTATAGAATAAAACGTGCCTTGATGTTGTATGAATCAGCACACCCTAATATGTTATATTATTTTTTATTTGTGGGGATTTTTCCATCAAATACGAACAAGGATTCATTTAAATCCATGTGCTTATTGTGGGGAGAGGGTATTGCACTGTCATTCAAATTTATTCAGGAAATAAAAAGTTAAATTGCATCCGGATCCGCTCGAATTTTTATATGAATACGTATTTCTTTTGCATATGCAAAAAAATACGCCCACCCCCACAAAATATTTTTTTGCCAGAAGTTATGAAATCTCACCCAATGGGGACATTCCCATTCTTCTGTCATTTCGTTCCACCTCCGTAAATGATCCGCCACTGCTTTCTAAGGAACGAAAATACAGTCGTGTGAAATTATTGCTTTACTAACGATTAGACAACTTTTAAACAGAGTATTGGCAAGTAAAGGGCTTTTCCTCCCCAACGCCCCGCTCTTTACGCTAAAGTTTTTTACTGTTTTAAAAAGTAGAGTTAAGAGAAAGAGTCAAACTTTAGCGTAAAGAGCGGGCGTTGAGGAGGAACAGCCCTTTTCATATACGGAGTAATTTCTGTTCGTTTTAAGTTTTAATGTCGCTCCTTACTTTCATTTAAAAAAAAACTTTTTTTTTATTTAATCATGATAAGGGTTAAGTTATTCCCCAAGTCTCTCCGAGTCTCTCTCTCTCCTCTGTGCTTCTGTTTGATTTTCTTTGATTACAATCATGCTCTCGTGCAATTTAGTCCAATAAAAACCTTCCCAACGTAATGACAGAATTTTGTCCTAGTTCCTGACCGTAGTGACAGTATTAGTCCACTGATAGGGTTTTTGCGTTTTCTAGCTAACAATGGGAGAATATTCTCTTATAAGAAAAAGATAACGACTGAAGATGAACCGCTTATAAGAAAGGAGTTTCCATCTACAGTGGTAGGGTTTTGAAAGTAAAGCTTTGGAGCTATTATTCTGAAGTATTTTCACGCCAATTCAAGTTTGGTTGCTCGACTTAAGTTATTAGTTGTTCATGGTAAATTTCCCTCATGGTAACGACACAGATTAGCACAGGGGCAAGAAATTCACGTCAAATTTCATAGAAATTCAATTCCTATGTAATGCTATTTGAGTGAGCTGTTTACCGGACTGATCATCCCACTGCTGAGTTGTGAACCTTTGTGAAACAAATAAAAATGACTGACAAGCCGTTTTCGTCTTTGGTTGTTGATATTCACATTCACAGGTGCAAATCGTGTGTATGTGCCATTAATTTGGTCAAGAACCCTGGAGATTCGACCAACCCACCAATAGTGCTCATGAATTTCGTTAAATCAATAATTTTGTCATTCCACTGCGGTATACACACTTTTCAGTTACCAAAATTTTTAAAGTGAGACATTTTTCGGCCCGCTCCATTTTGGCAGGGTTATACACTGTTTCTGAAAAAAACTTGCTGTTTTGAATGTTGTTAATATGAAGGAAAAAGTGGGTGTGGTGATGTTAGTTCTTACGGCCTTCGGACTAAGCTTGCTTTAATTATAAATATTCTTTTCAACCAAGAACCATTTGCCCGATTCTTAACTAACTAAAAGCTGGTAAAGTCAGGTTGTGACCAGAATGATATATGATCTTGCTTTTTCACCTACCTCTACCTGCTCGCCATTCCGGAGCATGCCCTGAAAACTAGCCCTTGCAACTAATGGGCTCAGACCTTCGCAAACACAGCCCAACATTATGTTCCTCCCTTTGCTAGTTTCAGGAGCTCAAGTTTTCTCTCCTTGTATAATAAAAGGCCCTTTTATTATACAATAATAAAAAATTTAATATTTATAATATATATATATATATATATATATATATATATATATATATATATATATATATATATATATATATAAATACGGAATTTAGGAACAAAATTCGTTGTAGCTCTTTTCCGTGCTATTTTATTTAACCTTCAGTTTTGTATCTTTAAAGTTTAATAAGTGAATAGTTCCATCCTTATTTGGTTCATAATCTGGAAATATTGATCAAGGCCCCTTTGCTTTTATACTGATGTTTCAAAGAGCAAAATCATTGTTTTCATTTACGAGCTCTTCCTCCCTTTGAAGTATTATTTGGCTTCTATACGCCCGAATGCATAGAAGTGTTTTTTTCTTCTATTGTTGCTTTTTAAGCCCACTTTTATTATTATGTGGGAGGTAGCAGCTAAGTCAAAAACAGTGGAAATGAGGCTAGATCTCATAAATATAGTTGACCAGAATAAGGTAATTCTGTATCAGAGGACTATTTGAAGAGAAGCACAGCCTGTATTAAATTAAAAAAAAACTAGTTTTCTTAACTGAAAGTAAGGAGCTACATTAAAACTTAAAACGAACAGAAATTACTCCTTATATGAAATGGGCTGTCCCTTCCGCAATCCCTCGCTCTTTACGCTAAAGCTTTTAATTGTTTTAAAAAGTAGAATTGTGGCAAAGAGTCATACTTTAGCATAAAGAGCAAGGGATTGCGGAGGGGACAACTCATTTCATATACGGAGTAATTTCTGTTCGTTTTAAGTTTTAATGTAGCTCCTTATTTTCAGTTAAGAAAACTAGTTTTTTATTTATTTAATTTCTGAACGTTTTTGAATTAATGCATGTTTGATTTTGGCTCTCCGCACATAAATTATTAAAATGAAATTTGTATATTAATTTTTTTTTGGCTAAATGGCTTTCTCTTAGTTTTGATCAGACAATTTTGAGAAAAAAGGGGTGGGGAAGGAGGCCTAGCTGCCCTCTAATTTTTCGGTTACTTAAAAAGACAACTAGAACTTTTAATTTTTAACGAACGTTTTTATTTGTAAAAAATAGATGTAAATTAAGAATTAACTTACGTAACAAACTTTTATATTCTTATATTTTTATTATGTATACGAGAGGGTTTGTACCCTCGTTAATACCTCGCTCTTTACACTAATCGTAAGTTTTGTCCCAATTCTTTAAGAATCACCCCTGAATCAGAAAAACCGTAGAATAAATAGTTAAAATTACTAAAAATACTTTAACATAAAGAGCGGGGTATTTATCTCCTCATAATTACCTCGCTCTTTATGCTAAAGTATTTATAGAACCTCGCATATGCGTAATAATCACTGTTCGTTTTAAGTTTCAATGCTACTCCTTATTTTCAATTGAAAAAACGTTTTCATGTTTATTTTTTCATTGTTTTTTTATTGTAATGCTACAAAATCCTGCGCCCTTTTCATTGAATTTTTTGTCCCCCATGACATATTCCTCCAAGGAAAGATCCTCCCACATAGCCCCCTCCCCTCAACCCCACCCCCAAACCAAAAAAATTCATCTGAAAAACGTCTGTACACTTCCCAATAACCATTACTGTATGTAAACACTGGTCAAAGTTTGTAACTTGCAGCCCCTCCCCCAGGGATTGTGGGGGAGTAAGTCATTCCCTAAGACATAGTTATTATGGTTTTCGACTATGCGGAACAAAATGGGTATCTCAAAATTTTGATCCGTTGGCTTTGGGAAAAAAATGAGCGTGAAAGCGGGCCTAGGTGCCCTCCAATTTTTATGGTCACTTAAAAAGGGCACTAGAACTTTTCATTTCCGTCAGAATGGGCCCTGTTGTGACATTCTAGGACCACTTGGTCAATACGATGACCCCTGGGGAAAAAAACAAACAAATAAACACGCACCCGTGATTTGTCTTCTGGCAAAAAATACGAAATTCCACATTTTTGTAGATAGGAGCTTGAAATTTTTCTTCAGGGTTCTCTGATACGCCGAATGCGATGGTGTGATTTCCGTTAAGATAATATGCCTTTTAGGGGGTGTTTCCCCCTGTTTTGCAAAATAAGGCGAATTTTCGCTGGCTCGTAACTTTTGATGACAAAGATTAAATTTGATGAAACTTATATATTTAGAATCAACATGAAAATTCGATTCTTTTGATGTATCATTTTACCCGTCTCCCCCTAATTGATACATGCGTCACCCACTTGGTATATTCTCGTTGCATTTTAAAATACGGAAAGTTTTACGACGGGGAGTGCCGCTGAAGGGCTGTAGAAGTGAGTAGCACAAATTTTAAACATGGTACGCCTGTACAATCCAGAACACAGTCTAGAAGTAAAGTTATCTTAATCATAATGAAACACTTTAGTTTATACAATAATGTAGTTAATAAGATAATATAATTTGAGCTATATATTGACACACTAGGGGGGGGGGGGGGGTATTGTGCAAATTACACAAGTCCAATGCATTCTGTTTCGCATCATTTGTATTTTGTGGCTATGAGACCAGTTTTGTTAGATGCTAAAAACAAAGAGATGAATATACAGACGACAAACGGGTCCATGGCCAGTAAATGAAAGCGAAGAGAAACAACAGAAATCCAACGAAACAAAAAAACATACATACAACTAAAATAAACTAACATAAAATATATAATATACAATTACTTGCATTTACAATTTGCAGCTATCTTTATCAAACAACGAATTTAATTTCGTGGTTTGATGAAGGTAGCTACAAATTATAAATGTATGTAATTGTTTATTATATATTTTATGTCAGTTTTACATATATTTTTAGTTATATTTTTTAGTTTTAGTTTCTATTTTTTTTCTGCTCTTTTTTGTTTTATTTTTACGGTGAAGACGCTTTGTTATATATGGACTAAATATTCGTCGGATTTTTGTTGTTTCTCTTCGCTTTCATTTACTGGTCATAGACCTGTTTGTCGTCTTTAAATTCATTTCTTTGTTTTTGTCATGGTCGGCCAGTGAAGCTTTAGATCTTTTATTCTTTTGTTATATACTACATTCAGAAAACTTCTCAAATGTTTTCTGGATTGTATGGGAGTAGCCTACCCAAAATATAATGGTATTTTATAAAGCGGACTGTCCATTATAGGGGTAGGTGACAAACTATGGCTTTAGGAATGAGACAAGTAAGTATTTATAATTGTTTCAAAGTAGTTTCATAGTTCTTTTGGGGGTTCCTTTCAAAACCCAAACGTTTTCTTTCTTTTTCCTGGTCTGCACCTTTATCCAGAATACTGTAAATTATGCTAATAAATTATCTACAAATAGCATGTGTGAAAACGTACAAACCGTGAGACATTCAATTGATTTGGCACGAAATTAGAACATGAATAACATAGGAAGAAGGGATTCCATGCACATTTTCAAAAAAACTGTGTTTTTATTATTGCCCATTTCGGTTTCATATCTCGAAGTCTTTATCAACGGAAAAGGATACGAGAAAAGGAAAAAAAGAACAAACACACTGAACATTTTATACATACTGGAAAATCAAACAGTTCATGGTAACGGGCTACAAGCAAGAGATGCCTCGTGTTAATTCGAATTGAAACATTATAAAATGAGTTGCGACGAAAATACATATATTCACAGAATCTGCTTTTTATGGTGGTTCTAAATAGGCAGATTTAACAAGTTTAAAGCTGCCCGCCAATTGCTAAAAAAGCTACCTGATTTCTTTATTATGAGGAAAGCACTCCTACTCCTCAAACATGGAGTGATTCTTATGGAAATAACACAATCAAATTCATCGTACCAGAGAATCCAACTGTAAAGGTTTTGGCGCACCTTCTATGTAAACTGCTGCTTTTAAAAGTGTTACTTAAAAAATGAGTGGGGGGGGGGTTTCAACTAGCTTGGCACTTACATCCATTAGGCTCGATATTTTCAGTGATTTTATAAAGTATTGGCTAAGTATAAATATTCTTAACACTTTGCGCCCCAGTTTATCAAACATTTTCAAACGTCCCAGGATCCACAGTGGGGACATTCTCCCTATTCCTCAAAACCCTATTGTCAACTGACTAATCGTCTCCCTTTTCTTTAAGCTCGTCACTTTGGAAATTAGTTCGGTCCCATCTAGTAGCTTCCTTATTTTAGTACGAAAGATTTCTCTTCTCCTAAGAAATTGTTTGTGTCAGGATTTAGCTTTAACTGAACCAATTGAATAATTTCAACTGAATATTATTCGGTTGAATAAGAAAAGACTTGAATGCATTTTTATTGGTAGTTTCCCCCGTCATTTCAGAAAATAGTCTCGTTTGATAGTTTTCACAACTATCACAACTAAGCAGCGTGCCTTTTTTCTTTATCATTTTATGTTTTTGTACATACTTGGCCGTACTTATGGAAAATTTGGTAATGGTTTATGTTTTGTTTGATTGATACCCAACAACCGTCTTTTGTAGGTACCCTAATGACTGTAGATAGGTACCTTTACTCCCCCCCATTATTAGTTACTTATTAATATCGTTATCAAAATTGCTTATCAAAGTCAATCAATTACTTGAAATGTGGAGAATTAGTTACTTGAATTTGCGGAGAATTGTGTAGGAGAATTAGAAAATGAGTTTCTATGATTTCTTTTAAACTGTTTTCTATTTCATTCAATCGAGTTATCAAAGTCAATTACTGTTTTTCTATATTTACTCTTTAAAATGTCGTTTTAAGCCTACCTGCAGTTCTCCTCCAAATTGTCATCTTCAATAATTGTTTGCATTCACCTTTTTGTATAAGTAAACAGATAGTTAAATAAATAACCGAACCCCAGTAAAAATAAAAGAGTGCAACCCTTCTTCTAGCTAAACATTGAATGGTAAGACTTGGCTCTAGAGTCTAAGTTTTTACCCCCCCCCCCCCACCTCTTCCCACCACCATCACACTCTGGAAAACGACCACCGTGGATATTAACCCCTCTAATAATATTCCCCCTTGGAAAATAAGGTACTTTCTGCTTATTTAGAACACACGCCTAATTATGATAAAAATATAATAGTTTAGAAACAGATTTGGGCTATATATTTGCACATTAGGGGTAGGGGCGGGGATGAAGCATAGCATATATTAAATACATATAGTAAATTAATTAAAATAGAGCTACGGTTTATTTTCCTACCGAGCCGAAGCTAATTGTCTGGCATAAAATCTGTGAAAACCAGGAATTATCTCATGTTCACAATAAAAATTTCTCACGTGTGTTCTATGTAACAAGGAAGTACCGAAAATTCCCCCCACCCCGCCGCAGAAAACATGGTTTTCCAAATTTGAGAGTTTGGATTGAGTTGTATTTCTTTTTTTTTTTTAGTTTACTTGAGAATTGGCGAAGGAAAGTTCACTTTTATGTGTTGACTGCATTCTAAAGAGCCAAAATTCCGGTTTTATTCCTCCCCTTCCATTTCATTCACTTTCTTTTTTGTCACTGTTTTTATCTCGCTGCATTATTGGCTAATTCAAAAGGTGTCATGTAAGAGTTTTTGTTAGACTTGCATTTGCAGCCCACCCCCTCAGGCGAGTGTAACTGCATGAGAGTGAAGTTCCCCTTCCGCTCAAAACTCATCAAGAGGAAATGGTGATTAAGCGTTTTGAACGTTTTTTTACGCTTATATATATATATATATATATATATATATATATATATATATATATATATATATATATATATATATATATATATATATATATATATATATATATATATATATATATAATAAGTTGTCTGTCTGTCTGTCTGTGGATCAGGTGACGTCATGTTTCTGTGTTGACTGACGTCATGAAATTAGTTGTCGTCATTTTTGCTTTGACGGTGACGTCATTTGTTCACGGAAAAATGTTTAATTGTAAAATGAGGGGACGCAGGGGGCACAGGCGGGATATATAAATGACGACCGGGACACAGGAATTGTTCGAATAGAAATTACAGACCGGGACACCGGGACACAAATGACGACCGGGACACCGGGACACAGGGAATATAAATGACGACCGGGACACTCAAAGAGAAATTACAAACTGGGATACCGGGACACAAATGACGACCGAGACACAGGGAATGTAAATGACGACCGGGACACAGGGACACATCATTAGAATAATGAGGTATAGATCTGAATACGGATTGTTTTTCCCATGGACAATTATATGTTGCATGTTCAAGAGTCAGTAAACCTGACAATCTATTTATATGCACAGACAATGGGACAGCGAAGAATGTTGTATATTAGCATGTTTTACGTAGTTAAAAACATATATTTATATCTATCTCTATTCACAGGTGGGACACAGGGACACAACTACAATGGCGCGTAGCTAATATGGCGCGTAACGACTTACGCGCGCGGGGGGGCTTGGGGGGGCGCGAAGCGCCCCACCAACTAGGTGTTGGGGTGGCGAGAAGCGCCACCCCAACAGCTATTATATATATATAAATAAGTTGTCTGTCTGTGGATCAGGTGACGTCATGTTTCTGTGTCGACTGACGTCATGAAGTTAGTTGTCGTCATTTTTGCTATGACGGTGACGTCATTAAAGATATTTAGGACATATATGTTCACGTAGAAATCTATTAATGTTTAAGTTTAAAATGACTGATGAACTTACAATGGCAAAAGCCGATGAAGATGCTCAAAGAATCTATGCCAAAAAACTTGCTGCTGATAGAGAAAGTCAGAAAAGAAAGCCTGCCGAAGAATCAAAAGAACGGCAAGGAAACAGGCTTGAGGCTAAAGAACGCAAAACCGCGCAGTTAGATGAAGATCCACCTGGACAGCGAGAGTCAAAACATATCAAAACTGAAAATGATAGCGATGATGATTGGGTTTGGGATTTTGACTTGGATAAGGTCATCAATGCCTACCAGATTTTAGTTAAAAAAACAAAGGTTCGGCGATATGCATTTCATAGTGAAGCTGAAAAATAAAGAAGAAAAAGAAAACTGAAAAAAGAAAAAATGTAAAAAACTAAAAAATACTAAACAGAAATAACACTCAAAGAGAAATTACAGACCGGGACACAAATGACGACCGGGACAGAGGGAATATAAATAACGACCGGGACACTCAAAGAGAAATTACAGACTGGGATACCGGGACACAAATGACGATCGGGACACAGGGAATATAAATGACGACCAGGACACAGGTATTTAAGAATATCGTTCAAAGACAAATTTTTAATTGTAAGAAGACCGTTGAAAGAGAAATTTCTGATTGTAAAATGACTGAAGAACCTACAATGGCAACGGTACCACCATCGAAGTAGATAACCAGTGGGTTTACGGCCAACCTACCATCTTCAAAGATACCACGATAGGAAGACTCTACACCGTTCACCCCAATCAATATGAATGCTTCTTTCTACGCCTGCTTTTGGTGAATGTACCCGGTCCGACATCCTTTGAGTATTTGAGAACTGTAAACGGTACTATACATGACACTTACCGTAGTGCATGCCAAGCTCTGAATTTATTGGAGAATGACCAACACTGGGATAACTGCATCAATGACGCGTGCGAAACGTCAACCCCAAGTCAAATTCGTGCACTTGCTCTCCATCAGCTCCTACAGAGTTATGGGGAAAATATAAGTCAAAAATGTCCGAAGATATACTCCATCGAAAACAGTTAGAGACGTCAGATATGACTTTTGATTTTACATCAGAAATTTATAACTACAGTTTAGTTATTATAGAAGATTTGTGTGTACGTATGGCAAACAAACCTCTTCAGGATTTGGGAATGCCTTCACCTAACCGTATCGCTGCTGTTTCGATATGTGTAAAATTGGATCGTGAACAAAGTTACAGTACGAGTGATCTATTGTCGTATGTACAAAATAACATTTCCAAGTTAACGTCGGAACAAAAAGACATTTATGATACGATAGACTCAATTTCAGGACGTATACAATTACCTGCTGGTTTCTGTAATTTAGTGACGTCCAAAAATGAATTGATTGAAAAAGTATTTCCGAATATTCTAAAAAATTATAAAATAATAAATGGCTAAGTGAAAGAGCGATTCTCGTACCCAAAAATATAGACGTCCACGAAATCAACAATATTGTTTTGACCAAGATTCGAGACCAGGCAGTCCTTTGCAAGTCAGTCGACACAGTTTTGGAACCAAATGAAGCGGTTAATTATCCATCTGAATTTTTAAATTCCATAGATCTTTCAGGGTTTCCACCACACGTGCTACAACTAAAAATAGGCGTACCAATAATACTTTTAAGAAATATCAACCCACCAAAGCTTTGCAATGGCACGCGACTTGCCGTAAAAAAGACAATGAAAAACCTAATAGAGGCCACAATCTTGACAGCGCCTTTTGAGGGTGAGGCTGTTCTTATTCCTAGCATTCCCATGATTCCAACGGATCTGCCTTTTCAATTTAAAAGATTGCTATTCCCTATTCGATTAGCATTTGCAATCACCATTAACAAAGCTCAAGGTCAATCATTAGAAAAATGTGGTATAGATCTTAATACTGATTGTTTTTCCCATGGACAATTGTACGTTGCATGTTCGAGGGTCGGTAAACCTGACAATCTATTTATATGCAGCGACAATTGGACAGCGAAGAATGTTGTATATTCGCAAGTTTTACGCAGTTAATTTGTATTGTATCTATCTATCTATCTATCTATATAAAAACGAGTTGTGTGTATGCATGTTTGTTTGTTTGTAAAAAGAGCGTTTGCATATGACGTCATTATTAGTGCATACGGCTTTGTATATGCACAGACAATGGGAAAGCCAAGAATGTTGTATATTCGCAATTTTTACGTAGTTTATCTCCTGCAGACGAAATGAATGCTTGCCTGAAAAATTCTAATTTATGGGCACACGTAAAAATATTAAAATTAAATACAAATATGCGTGTCTGATTGCAAAACGATGCCTCTGGTCAAACATTTTCAGATCAATTGCTGGCAATTGGAAACGGAAAGCTCCCAGTAGTGGGAAAGCCAAAAATGTTGTATATTCGCAATTTTTACGTAGTTTGAAACACATATATAAATCTATCTATATTCACAGGTGGGACACAGGGACGCAACTACAATGGCGCGTAACTAATATGGCGCGTAACGACTTACGCGCGCGGGGGGGCTTGGGCGCGAAGCGCCCCACCAACTAGGTGTTGGGGTGGCGCGAAGCGCCACCCCAACAGCTAGTATATACATATATATATATATATATATATATATATATATATATATATATATATATATATATATATATATATATATATATATATATATATATATATATATATATATATATATATATATATATATATATATTTCATTAAGTTTTGTCTCACCCAACAAAGGTTACGAGCCTGAACAAATTTGCCTGATTTTGGAAAAAAGATGGAAATATCCCCTAGAACTCACGTAATCTCAATGAAAATCACATCATCAAATTCAGCGTATCAGAAAACCCTATTGTTATGGTTTCAAGCTCATATCTGCAAAATGTGGAATTTATATTTTTTTTTTTTTTTTGCCAGAAGAAAGATCACGCGTATTTATTTGTTCGTTTATCTATCTTTTTTTATTTTGTCAGGGGTGATCATCAACCAATTAGTCATAGAACGTCGTGTAAGGGCTCATTCGAATGGAAATTAGAAGTTCTGGTGCTCTTTTAAAGTGACCAAAAAAGATTGGAGGGCAACTAGGCCCCCTCCCAAAATCGTCTGATAAAAAAATTTAAATAGCCATTTTGTTTATCATAGTTTAAAGCCCAATATCTATGCTTTTAGATATAAAATGACCCCCCCCCCTAGTCTTGGGGGAAAGGTATTTCAGTTATAAAATTTGCCCATTGTTTACGCATAGTATTTGTTTTTGGGAAGTATGCATATATTTTTGGATGGGCAGTGACGAATTTTCAGCTGGGGATTTTCCACGGGGCAGTTTTCCATGGGGAGGGAAGTTTTCAGGGGAGACTCGTCAGGGAAAATTATGTACTAGGTGAATTTGCCAGAATTCCTATACAAAATTCTCTTTATATGTCTCGCTTTCTCTTTTCCGTCTCAATTTTACGCATGGAGTCGTCAAGGGTAATTCTAAGGGTTGTGAGCCCCTATGAGTTTCATTCGGTTGTTTATTGTAATTTATGTTTGTTTTGGGTTATATTTATTTATTGATGGTGATCTGTGGTAGTTTTACGCTTTGAAGATTATTTAACGCTAAAGATCATTTTCAAAATTGTTGCTGGTGTTCCAATAATTACACTGTACTTGAGGATTGTTTTTCCTTTTTTTAGTTGGACACCTGGAAAAATTACACAAAAGTTTTTCTACTGTGAATCAGGGTTTTCGGGGTACATATTTTTGGAGGGGGTGGAGTACACTGAATGTCATTTTATTTCTGAAATTTGTCTCGCAATTCAAAGTTTGGTCACCTAGTAATGCTTATTAAGATAGATTTTTTTGGGAAAAAAAGAGACGCGTGAGGGGGGCTGATTACCCTCCATTTCTTTTAGTCACACAAAACAGAGAACTAGAAATTTCAATTTGCATTCAAATGAGCCCTCTTCCGGTGTTCTATGAGTATTGGCTCGGTGCAATCATCCCTGGGAAAAAACACAAATCCATGATCTTTCTTCTGGCACAAAAAAAAAAAAAAAAAAAAAAAAAAAATGCAAATTCAACGTTTTGTGCGTATAAGAGCTTGAAACCTCTATAGAATAGGAAGTTATTCGCGCTTATTACGCATTTCAATTACAAACCAGAGAATTTGGAGAATTATTGGAGTATTGATTAGATATTAAAAGTAAAAACTAAAACCACTAAGAAATTCCCAGAAGAGATACCCCGACCCCTTACTCCCGACCCAGTTCAGTCATCAAACAATAATCCGTTTAACCTGTCTTGTTATATTACAAATCCTATTGTGAAAAGTACTAAGTCGTATTTTCTTTTTCAATAATTTCATTTTTTCGTTCGGAAAATTGTATTTAATTTATACCTGCCTTTTTTTTCAATAGCTCTATTTTAGATCTGCTTGCAGATGTAAAGGATGTATTCATATCCAATCTCCTTTCAAAGGTTATTAACAGAAAAAAATATAATTTGGAACTGATCGATTATAGAGAGTAAAAAACCTTAAATATGAAGAAAAAAATTGACCTGAGCAAATAAGATGTTGTGAAATAAGAAGCATAGAACATATTTGCAGATTTCGATTCACTAGGTTCGCTTATCGTCTTAATTATAACGCTCTGAGATCTATATCTGATACAGTGAGAAATCAGAAGTTTCAAAGGCGGTATCTATATATATAAAAATAAGTTGTCTGTGTGTGTGTGTGTGTCTGTCGAGTGACGTCATGTTTGTGTGTCGACTGACGTCATGTTTTCGACTGCCGAAATTACAGACCGGGACATCGGGACACAAATGACGACCGAAACACCGCCACATAGGGAATATAAACGACGACCGGGACACTCAAAGAGAAAGCAACCGGGACACAAGGAATGTTCGATTAGCAATCACCATCAACAAAGCACCGGGACACAAATGACGACCGGGACACAGGGAGTATAAATGACGACCAGGACATAAGTGAAAAAAAAACAAAAAAAAGGTAAAAACTACAAAAAAACTAAAAAGAAAAAAAAACTAAAAACTTATAAAAAAACTAAAAAAGCTAAAAAACTAAAACAAAAATAAAAAAGAAAAAAAAGAAAAAAAAGCGAAAAAAATGAAAAATAAAAGAGAAAAACAAAACTAAAAAAAATAAAAAAAAAAATAAAAAAAAAAACTAAAAAAAAGTAAAAACCAAAAAAACTTGAAAAGAAAAAAAGGGGAAAAATACAAAAATTTATTTCATCATATACCATTTCAAAAACGAATGTATATACAGACCGGGACACCGGGATACGAATGACGACCGGGACACAGGGAATATAAATGACGACCGGGACACAGGGGCACAACTACAACGGGGACGCCGGGGGGCACAGGGGGATATATAAATGACGACGGGGACACAGGGAATGTTCGATTAGCAATCACCATCAACAGTTGGTAGTTGGGGGGGGTGCGAAGCGCCCCCCCCCCCCAACTAGGTGTTGGGGTGGCGCGAAGCGCCACCCCAACAGCTAGTATTTGCATAAATACTAATTTGGCACATATTGGGAGGTGTAATAGGCCGCTATTTTCGCTTTTTTTTTTTTTTAGTTAGCTTCCTTATGATTTATTCGATTGAATATTAAATCTATGCACTATATTGTTGAGAATCATGGGATTAGAAAAAAAAACGTAGAAATTCCTTAAAAACTCCAGAAGAATTGTATAGATCCCTAAAAATCCCCAAATCTCAAAATAAAAAATTTCGCCCTTAACAGACCTCAAAAATCCTTAAAATAGGGGGGAAATCCCTATAATGACAACAATTGTTGGGGGGTAGTTGGGGGGGGGGGGGCTTGCTGCCCTCCATCACGTTTGACTCTTAAAGGGGAACTGGAACTTCCGTAAAGTTAATCTAACCATTCCATACATAAAAACCTTAGATTCCCCTTAAAACCCTTACTCCCGAGGCTTTGTTTTTTTTTAAAACCCTCAAGAGCCTTGTTATATGATATTTAGACATTTTGAATAAAATGGCCATTTTAAATTTTATATTAAATGCATTTCGGAATAATGCAATATGTGTGTGAGGGGGGCGGCTGCCCTCCGTTCACTTTGACTCTTAAAATGGGCACTAGGGCTTTTGATTACCAATGAGGACCCTCCGAACTTTATATGACCATTCTTTCTATAAAAACCATATATTCTTTCAGAGCATGACTTACAGCCCTTGCCCTAGGGGCTGGAGGGTTACTATTAGATGTATTTTGGAACAATACGACATGTGTATGTGGGGGGGGCGTTAGCTGTCCTCCAATCACTTTGAATCTTAAAAAGGGCACTAGAGCTTAAGATTACCAATGAGTCCCCTCCGAACTTTATATGACCACGCTTTCTACAAAAACCTTATATTCTCCTAGGGCATAGCTTACAACCCTTGCCCCGAGGGCTTGGGGGATTTGACATGCTCAAATACACAGTTTCCGGAACTTTCATCTACGTTGAACAACATGGCTATCTCAAAATCCTGATTAGAAGTGCTTTAGGAAATGATAGGCATGTGGGGGGGAGGCATTTGTCCTCCGATCACTTTCGACTGATAACAAAGGCACTAGTCCTCTCAATTTCCAATTGAATGAGCCCTTTTTGAAGTTTCTACGACAAAATTTTCTATAGAAAATCTTATATGCCCCTAAAGCATAACTTAAAACCCTTGTCCTGATGGATGGGGGAGGGGGGTTGTCATACCCAAAGACGTAATTTCCGGAACTATCAACACCGTTGATCAAAATGGCTGTCTCAAAATTTCGATTTGATGTTTGACTTTTTGTCCCAATTATTTAAGAACGAAAAATTAAAAACAGAGGCCATTCAACTGGAGCAAGAAGCTTTTATCGAACTTTAAAGAAGTTCGAGAGAAGAAGCTTTTATAAAACTTTAGTGTGACGAGTAAAGGGATTGAGGGAGTGGAAGCCACCCTCATGTATAGAATAGCTTGTGTTCGTTTTAAGTTTCAATTTTACTACTTAATTTTAGCTGAAATAAAAGTTAATTTAATAAAGAGTCAAAATCTCCTGCAGATGAACCTTTAGGCACTATTTGATTAGTAATTGACGCTGTGCAAAAGGAGAGGGCCCGAAACCATGCAGACTACCCATATAAAACAGAAGCTCTATAGATACACATAACACAAAATTAGAAGTCTAATTTTGCTGAAAGGAAAACAAAATGAGAATAGTGAATTAGTATTATGGAGAGGCAAAAGTAAGACCTTTTTCCACACCCATTAAGAATCGTCCAACCCGCAGTTCATAAATAATTACATGTTGTGTCCGATTTTGTGTGTTTTTACTTACGACCAATCGAAGATTATCCTATGGAACTGTTTTAAACTATTAGATGTTCATCGTTAAAACATAGAATTTTAATATTTCGCGGCACCTTAGGAGGGGTTGCCGTCCCCTAGAAAAAAAACGTTTCGCTAATACCTGAATGTAGCATTTCTACTGTGTTTCCAGGTTGTTTGAATTTACATGTGCGGGATTATGGAGGAATTCCTAATCGAAATTTACTTAAATTTTGGCTGGGGCAACAATGTTCGACATTATTTTTTGATTCATTTCTTGTTTAATGGAGTTTTTCCTTCACTAGTAGAGGAGAATATATTTAGAAAAAATGACTGGAAAATCAAACTAAACACGACGAAGAAGGGTAATATTAATTTTATGCTTTTAATTCAGTTTCATCAAAATATCTGGTACAGAGGATTATACCTAAAAAGAATGAATAATACAAAGAGAACCGGTTTCTCTATAGTAATTGAGATGGTCAAGTAGCGGCTGTGTGCATGTTGACTCTTCAATTTTTATTTTAAAATGTCTATTACATGTATTTATATGTTTAAAATACCTTTGAGGCTGGAATGTTACATATTATAATGTGATAAACATTTTATGAATAATAAGGGTATTCCATAGACTTTTTAAAATATATTTTTAGGTTATTACTTTGTTCGTACATTGTTTTAAATTTAGAAGACTTTTGTACAAAAATTGTAATATAACTCTTGCAGTAATTTTATGGTCATAAGGATACAATTAAAAACTTATATAATTTTTTAGAAGCTTACAAGCCTGGTAGATGGTAACTCTGATGTCAGGAGTTAGCTAAAACGCCAACGTCAATAAGTGAAAAACACCTTTTTTTACCTGGCAAGCACGAATGTTGACTCTTTTTCTTTTATTTTCATCACTGTTTATGAAAGACAATGTAGAGAGTTGTTTAAGGGTTTGATTGAAAGTCTAGCACTGTAAATGCACTTTTTGACAAAAACTGCATCGGAACACTCTCCCAGAGTCTGCATGGAACTGCCAAACGTTTGATATTCTCAAAAAGTATATAACAGAATTACTCGTAAATATTTAAGGTTTTTTACCGGTTTTTCACATTACTTATAATCTAATTAGTGTCACTAGTCAAAAGAAAATTGTTAATAATTCTTAAAAGATACAGAGCCAGGGTTGCCTGGGCGGACGGTTACAAGAGTGCTACACGTGCCCAAATTTGCGTGCTACACAGCAATTTTTGGTGCTACAGTCAAAAGATGCGCAAAATCAGCATGAGCTCCCACAGGTTCCTATAATTTTAAGACAAGACTACTGATGACGATAATTTTAGCTGACGTACTTGACAATAGAGTTACCCTCCTTCAGAACTTGTAAGCTTCCCATAATTGAAATGGAGTAAAAAAAAATGTGTTATGTTTCAGAGCTTAAAGTGATATCATTATTTTCAGATAAAAGTATTCTAAATTTAAAACTCTTTTCTCACTTCTAAATTTAATTTATTCTAAACTCAAAACTCTTTTCATCGCTTTTTAATAAAAGTATTCTAAATTCAAAGCTCTTTTTTTACGGTTTTGGTTACCATTGGTAAGAGTTACTCCTTTTTTACAGCTCAATACTACTAACCGCTGGATTCTTGCTATTTTAATTAGCTTTCGACTCAAGTCCTTTTCAATAATTAAATTAGAAATCGTGTATTTGCTCAACAGTCAAACTAAAGCAAGTGGCAAGTAGATTTAAAATACTACTCTATTGAGTGATTTTTAACAGTCATATTCAGGTATTTGCCAATTTAAATAATAAAAATTTTATCTGGCTCATATATAAAGAATGCGAAACTGATTGTTGTAAACTTGTATATTGAAGAAAATGGACACATGTTAGTTTCAATGTAATTAACGCTACTTGACAGGGAGAATTGTAAAAAATTAATTACGACTGGATCCGTATAAGCAGGGCTGCCAAATTTTTTTTAAGGAGTGTGTCATATTTTTTTCCAAAAATGTGCTTTTTGTGTCATCTCAGATTCCATAATGTGTCGCAAAATGTGTCATATTTTTTTGCTACAAGTGGTATCATATTTAATTTTCAAATCTTTATTTAGAGTTTTGAATATGTAATCTTTTCCAAATCAGTTCAAAAAGGAGTAAACTTAACCTTATCCTATTATCTTGGGATCATGACCTTTTTGTGACGTCATGAAAGAAACAGAAACATTCCATTAAATTAATGTTACACACTATGAATTTGTGTCTGGGCGGCTAACGAGGCAATTTTACATTTATAAAAGTTTTAGGGACAATCAATTCCGACAGCAAATTGAAAAAAGACTTTTCGAATGATGTCGTAATCGTAATCGGCTCTATACGTAATCGGCTTTATTGGCTAAGCTTTTTATTAACTCAATATGTAAGTCATTCAACCAGCTTCAATCTAGTATTTTTGTCATATTTTTTGGTGCCTTTTTAGGCCAGACGGATTATTCTGAAGGAAAGACATCTCTGGAAATTTGTAATCTTGTCCGAGGTTGGATACCCCTCCTGTACTCCTAAAAATGGAAGTTGCTGCTTATGCACACAGCTTTGGTAAAGTGCATGCTGTTTAATTTTTACTATTAAGTACGTATCAGTTGGCTACATCAAATACTCAATCAAGAAGCCAATTAAGCTCATATATTCAGCGTGCATTTTAATTTGAAATTTCCGCCTATGACTGTTTTTTCGCGTGGTTTAAATTTTAAATACGGTTATGGCATCTGTCCTGTATTCTGCACTGTTTGTGTACTACTGCCACCGTTAGGCAGCGCTATTCCCTTCCATTAATTTGTAGCTTTTCTGGAGGTAGAAAATTGAAATTTTACTTTTCTTTTATTACCATTTAAAAATCAAGACTAGGATGACAAAAATGTGTATTTTTTTGAAAAATGTGTCATTTTTTTTAAATGTGTCATTTTTGTCGATTGTGTCATTTTTTATTGAAAAATGTGTCATTTTCGTCGATTGTGTCATCATTTCTTCTGAATGTGTCATTGTGTCACGCAACATCAAATTGTGTCATTTTGACACAAAATGTGTCAATTTGGCAGCCATGCGTATAAGTAGTCATTATCGTTATAGCCTCCAGTTGTTTATAAGACAAAACACTTTTTGACGATGGCATTTTAGCTGACTCCTGACATCAGAGTTACTATCTTCCAGGCTTGTCAGCTTTTCAAAAATAACCCCCCTCCCCCATCCATCAGGCCAAGGGTTTTAAGTTATGCTTTAGGGGCATATAAGATTTTCTATAGAAAATTTTGTCGTAGAAACTTCAAAAAGGGCTAATTCAATTGGAAATTGAGAGGACTAGTGCCTTTGTTATCAGTCGAAGGTGATCAGAGGACAAATGCCCCCCCACCATGCATATCATTTCCTAAAACACTTCTAATCAGGATTTTGAGATAGTCATTTTGTTCAATGTAGTTGAAAGTTCCATAAACTATGTATTTGAGCATGACAAATTCCCCCATCCCTCGAGGCAAGGGTTGTAAGCTTTGCCCTAGGAGAATATAAGGTTTTTGTAGAAAGCGTGGTCATATAAAGTTTGGAGGGGGCTCATTGGTAATCTTAAGCTCTAGTGCCATTTTTAAGATTCAAAGTGATTGGAGGACAGCTATACCCCCCCCCCCACATACACACGTCGTATTGTTCCAAAATTCATCTAATAGTAGCCCTCCAGCCCCCAGGGCAAGGGTTGTAAGTTATGCTCTGAAGGAGTATATGGTTTTTATAGAAAGCATGGTCATAGTTCGGAGGGTCCTCATTGGTAATCAAAAGCTCTAGTGCTCATTTTAAGAGTCAAAGTGAACGGACGGCAGCTCCCCCCCCCCTCACACACACGTCGTATTATCGTGAAAGGCATCTAATATAAAATTTAAAATAGCCATTTTATTAAAACTGTCTAAATATCACATAACAAGGCTCTTGAGGGCTTAAAAAAAACCAAAGCTTCGGGAGCAAGGGTTTTAAGCTATGCCGCGGGGGAATTTAAGGTTTTTATGTAAGGGATGGTTGTATTAACTTTAAAGGAGGCTCAATTGGTTGAAAATTGGAAGTTCCAGTGCCCTTTTAAGAGTCAAAAGTGATGGAGGGCAGCAAGCCCCCTCCAAATACCCCCCAACAAGTGTTGCCATTATAGGGATGTCCCCCCTAATTTAAGTATTTTTGAGGTCTGTTAGGGGTGAACTTTTTTACTTAGGGATATGGGGATTTTTAGGGATTTATACAATTCTTCTGGAGTTTTTAAGGAATTTCTACGTTTTTTTCTAAATCTAGTGATTTTCAACGATATAGCGCATAGATTTAATATTCAATCGAATGAATCATGAGAAAGCTAACTAAAAATAAAAAAAAAGTGAAAATAGCTGTCCATTACAAATCCCAATACGTGCCAAATTAACATTTATGCAAATATACCGCCTTTGAAACTTCTGATTTCTCACTATATCAGATATAGATCTCAGAGCGTTATAACTAAGAGGATAAGCGAACCTAGTGAATCGAAATTTGCAAATTTGTTCTATGCTTCTTATTTCACAACTTCTTATTTGCTCAGGTCAATTTTTTTCTTCATATTTAAGGTTTTTTACTCTCTATAATCGGTCAGTTCCAAATTAGATTTTCTTCTGTTAAAACCTTTGAAAGTAGACTGGATATAAATACACCCTCTACATCTGCAAGCAGATCAGAAATAGAGCTATTAGAAAAAATGCAGGTATAAATTAAATACAATTTTCCAAACGAAAAAAAGAAATTATTGAAAAAGAAAATGCGACTTAGTGCTTTTCACAATGGGATTCGTAATATAACTAGACAGGTTAAACGGATTATTGTTTCATGACTGAACTCGGTCGGGAGTAAGGGGGCGGAGTATTTCTTCTGGGAATTTCTTAGTGGGTTTAGTTTTTACTTTTAATATCTAATCAATACTCCAGTAATTCTCCAAATTCTCTTGTTTGTAATAGAAATGCGTAATAGGCGCGAATAACTTCCTATTCTATAGAGGTTTCAAGCTCTTATACGCACAAAATGTTGCATATACATGTTTTTGTTTTTTTTTTTGTGCCAGAAGAAAGATCATGGATGTGTGTTTCTTTCCAGGGATGATCAAATCGAGCCAATCAAACAGTTCGTGGTAACGAACTGTAGTAAGGAGCGACCCGGCTCAATAGTAAATGTAACTCTAAAAAACGGAATTTTGATGCTAAAAGATACATCAAAAGAATCGAATTTTTACGCTGAATGTAAATATATAGGTTTCAATTAATTTAGTCTTTGTCATCAAAAGTTATGAGCCTGAAAAAATTTGCCTCATTTTGGAAAATAGGGGGAAACATCCCATAAAAGTCATAGAATCTTAACGAAAATCACACCATCGCATTCGGCGTATCAGAGAACCCTATGGCAAATATTTCAAGCTCCTACCTAAAGAATGTGGAATTTCGTATGTTTGCCAGAAGACAAATCACGGCTGCGTGTTTATTTGTTTGTTGTTTTTTTTTCCAGGGGTCATCGTATCGACCAAGTGGTCCTAGAGTGTCGCAAGAGGGCTCATTCTTACGGAAATGAAAAGTTCTACTGCCCTTTTTAAGTGATCAAAAAAATTGGAGGGCACCTAGGCCCCCTCCCACGCTCATTTTTTTCCAAAAGTCAACGGATTAAAATTTTGAGATAGCCATTTTGTTTCGCATAGTCGAAAACTATAATAACTATGTCTTTTGGAATGACTTACTCCCCCACAATCCCTGGGGGAGGGGCTGCAAGTTACAAACTTTGACCAGTGTTTACATATAGTAATGGTTATTGGGAAGTGTACAGACGTTTTCATGAGGATTTTTTTGGTTTGGGGGATTGGTTTAATGGGAGGGGGCTATGTGGGAGGATCTTTCCTTGGAGGAATATGTCATGGGGGAAGAAAAATTCAATGATAAGGGCGCAGGATTTTCTAGCATTACTATAAAAAAAAAATGAAAAAATGAACATGAAAACGTTTTTTCAAATGAAAGTAAAGAGTAGCATTGAAATTTAAAACGAACAGAGATTATTACGCATATGAGGGGTTCTAAAAATAATTTGGCATAAAGAGCGAGGTATTTAGGAGGAGATAAATACCTTGCTCTTTATGCTAAAGTATTTTTAGTAATTTCAACTATTTATTCTACGGCCTTTTTGATTCAGGGGTCATTCTTAAAGAATTGGGACAAAACTTACGATTTTGTGTAAAGAGTGAGTTATTAATGAGGGTACAAATCCCTCGTTCACATAATAAAGATATAAGAATATAAAAGTTTGTTATGTAAGTTAACTCTTAAGTTACGCATATTTTTTACTAATAAAAACGTTCGGTAAAAATTAAAAGTTCTAGTAGCCTTTTTAAGTAACCGAAAAATAGGAGGGCAGCTAGGCCTCCTTCCCCACGCCTTATTTCTCAAAATCGTCTGATCAAAACTAAGAGAAAGCCATTTAGCCAAAAAAAATTAATATACAAATTTCATTTCAATAATTTATGTGTGGAGAGCCAAAATCAAACATGCATTAATTCAAAAACGTTCAGAAATTAAATAAAAAAAACTAGTTTTTTTAACTGGAAGTAAGGAGCGACATTAAAACTTAAAACGAACAGAAATTACTCCTTATAGAAATGGGTTGTCCCCTCCGCAATCCCTCGCTCTTTACGCTAAAGTTTGACTCTTTGCCACAATTCTACTTTTTAAAACAATTAAAAGCTTTAGCGTAAAGAGCGAGGCGTTGAGGAGGGGACAACCCATTTTATATACGGAGTAATTTCTGTTCGTTTTAAGTTTTAATGTCGCTCCTTTCTTTCAGTTAAAAAAACTAGTTTTTTTTATTTAATACTCCTAGATCACCGGGCGAGGGCTCATTTGAATGCAAATTGAAATTTCTAGTTCTCTTTTTTGTGTGACTAAAAGAAATGGAGGGCAATCAGCCTCCCTCACACGACCCTTTTTTTTCCCAAAAATCTTTCTTAATAAGCATTACTAGGAGACCAAACTTTGAATTACGAGACAAATTTCAGAAACAAAATGACATTCAGTGTACTCCACCCCCTCCGAAAATATATACCCCGAACCTCCTGATTCACAGTAGAAAAACTTTTGTGTAATTTTTCCAGGTTTCCAACTAAAAAAAGGAAAAGCGACCCTCAAGTACAGTGTAATTACTAGAACAACAGCAACAATTTTGAAAATGATCTTTAGCGTCAAATAATCTACAAAGCGTAAAATCACCATCAATAAATAAATATAACCCAAAACAAACAGAAATTACAATAAACAACGTAATCAAACTCATAGGGGCTCATAACCCTTATGCCTACTCAAGGCCAAAACATAATGTGCACTTTACGGAAAACAAATTAAGTGTTTTCACTGTAGTCACTTTAATAAATAAAAAATTATTAAGATTTCAAAGAATGAATATGAGCATATGTATATTCAACTGACAATGTACATTCATTTTTTTTTTCAGTAGATTGCAAATTATGTTCTTGCCTTGAGAATTCATAGGGGTTGTGAGCCCTATTCATGTTAATTTCTTCTCATTTTGGTTTCGAATAAGTTGTTTGTTGTAGATTCTGTCCGTTTTCGGTATGGTTTATTTATTGATTCTGATTTATGGTAGTTTTACGCTTGTAGATTTTTTAATTTTGGCTCATTTTAGGTTTAATGGAGCTCTTCACTTTCCTTGAAAAACATATTTTGTTAAACAAATTTTAAAATTAATTTTCAGTAATAAAACTGAAATATATTGGGAGAAAAACATTTTCTTTTGATCTTTTTTTTATTAAAGAAACAATATGACCGATACTTATTTAAGAAAATAGTACAAATAGTACTATTTAAGCAAATAGTTCAAATAGTACAGCAAATCTTAGTACACGAATTTACAAAAAAAAAGAAAAGGAAAAAAAATATGGTGCCGTCTTCAAGAAAAAAGTTATGCATGCACACATATACACGGTTGCTCGTTTAAAGACATATGTGCGTAAGTGTGTGTCTATGTGTTTTAATGAGGTGGTTTTTCCCTTGGGGCTAGAAAGAGGAAGGTATTTGGTTATTTTTTTTGGGGGGTGGGGTAATTGAGAGGTAAGGAGTGTGTCATATTTTTTCCAAAAATGTGCTTTTTGTGTCATCTCAGATTCCATAATGTGTCACAAAATGTGTCATATTTTTTTGCTACAAGTGGTATCATATTCAATTGTCAAATCTTTATTTAGAGTTTTGAATATGTAATCTTTTCCAAATCAGTTCAAAAAGGAGTAAACTTAAACTTACCCTATTATCTTGGGATCATGACCTTTTTATGACGTCATGAAAGAAATAGAAACATTCCATTAAATTAATGTTACACACTATGAATTTGTGTCTGGGCGGCCAACGAGGCAATTTTACATTTATAAAAGTTTTAGGGACAATCAATTCCGACAGCAAATTGAAAAAAGACTTTTCGTATGATGTTGTAATCGTAATCGGCTCTATACGTAATCGGCTTTATTGGCTAAGCTTTTTATTAACTCAATATGTAAGCCATTCAACCAGCTTCAATCTGGTATTTTTGTCATATTTTTTGGTGCCTTTTTAGGCCAGACGGATTATTCTGAAGGAAAGACATCTCTGGAAATTTGTAATCTTGTCCGAGGTTGGATACACCTCCTGTACTCCTAAAAATGGAAGTTGCTGCTTATGCACACAGGTTTGGTAAACTGTTTAATTTTGCATGCTGTTTAATTTTTATTATTAAGTACGTATCAGTTGGCTACATCAAATACTCAATCAAGAAGCCAATTAAGTTCATATATTCAGCGTGCATTTTAATTTGAAATTTCCGCCTATGGCTGTTTTTTCGCGTGGTTTAAATTTTAAATACGGTTATGGCATCTGTCCTGTATTCTGCACTGTTTGTGATTTACTGCCACCGTTAGGCAGCGCTAATCCCTTCCATTAATTTGTAGCTTTTCTGGAGGGAGAAAATTAAAATTTTACTTTTCTTTTATTACCATTTAAAAATCAAGACTAGGATGACAAAAATGTGTAATTTTTTTGAAAAATGTGTCATTTTTTTTAAAAGTGTCATTTTTGTCGATTGTGTCATTTTTTATTGAAAAATGTGTCATTTTCGTCGATTGTGTCATCATTTCGTCTGAATATGTCATTGTGTCACGCAACATCAAATTGTGTCATTTTGACACAAAATGTGTCAATTTTGCAGCCATGCGTATAAGTAGTCATTATCGTTATAGCCTCCAGTTGTTTATAAGACAAAACACTTATTGACGATGGCATTTTAGCTGACTCCTGACATCAGAATTACCATCTTCCAGGCTTGTCAGCTTTTCAAAAATAACCCCCCTCCCCCATCCATCAGGACAAGGGTTTTAAGTTATGCTTTAGGGGCATATAAGATTTTCTATAGAAAATTTTGTCGCAGAAACTTCAAAAAGGGCTAATTCAATTGGAAATTGAGAGGACTAGTGCCTTTGTTATCAGTCGAAGGTGATCGGAGGACAAATGCCCCCCCCCACCATGCCTATCATTTCCTAAAACACTTCTAATCAGGATTTTGAGATAGCCATTTTGTTCAATGTAGTTGAAAGTTCCAGAAACTATGTATTTGAGCATGACAAATTCCCCCATCCCTCGGGGCAAGGGTTGTAAGCTATGCCCTAGGAGAATATAACGTTTTTGTAGAAAGCGTGGTCATATAAAGTTCGGAGGGGGTTCATTGGTAATCTTAAGCTCTAGTGCCATTTTTAAGATTCAAAGTGATTGGAGGACAGCTTAACCCCCCCCTCCCCACATACACACGTCGTATTGTTCCAAAATTCATCTAATAGTAGCCCTCCAGCCCCCAGGGCAAAGGTTGTAAGTTATGCTCTGAAGGAGTATATGGTTTTTATAGAAAGCATGGTCATAGTTCGGAGGGTCCTCATTGGTAATCAAAAACTCTAGTGCTCATTTTAAGAGTCAAAGTGAACGGACGGCAGCTCCCCCCCCCCCCTCACACACACGTCGTATTATCGTGAAAGGCATCTAATATAAAATTTAAACTAGCCATTTTATTAAAACTGTCTAAATATCCCATAACAAGGCTCTTGAGGGCTTAAAAAAAAATCAAAGCCTCGGGAGCAAGGGTTTTAAGCTATGCCCTGGGGGAATTTAAGGTTTTTATGTAAGGGATGGTTGTATTAACTTTAAAGGAGGCTCAATTGGTTGAAAATAGGAAGTTCCAGTGCCCTTTTAAGAGTCAAACGTGATGGAGGGCAGCAAGCCCCCCTCCAAATACCCCCCAACAAGTGTTGTAATTATAGGGATGTCCCTCCTAATTTAAGTATTTTTGAGGTCTGTTAGGGACGAACTTTTTTACTTAGGGATATGGGGATTTTTAGGGATTTATACAATTCTTCTGGAGTTTTTAAGGAATTTCTACGTTTTTTTCTAAATCTAGTGATTATCAACGATATAGCGCATAGATTTATTATTCAATCGAATGAATCATAAGGAATCTGTATTGGAAGGTGTCCATTACACCTCCCAATACGTGCCAAATTAACATTTATGAAAATATACCGCCTTTGAAACTTCTGATTTCTCACTATATCAGATATAGATCTCAGAGCGTTATAATTAAGAGGATAAGCGAACCTAGTGAATCGAAATTTGTAAATATGTTCTATGCTTCTTATTTCACAACTTCTTATTTGCTCAGGTCAATTTTTTTCTTCATATTTAAGGTTTTTTACTCTCTATAATCGGTCAGTTCCAAATTAGATTTTCTTCTGTCAAAACCTTTGAAAGTAGACTGGATATAAATACATCCTCTACATCTGCAAGCAGATCAGAAATAGAGATATTAGAAAAAATGCAGGTATAAATTAAATACAATTTTCCGAACGAAAAAAAGAAATTATTGAAAAAGAAAATACGACTTAGTGCTTTTCACAATAGGATTCGAAATATAACTAGACAGGTTAAACGGATTATTGTTTCATGACTGAACTCGGTCGGGAGTAAGGGGGCGGGGTATCTCTTCTGGGAATTTCTTAGTGGTTTTAGTTTTTACTTTTAATATCTAATCAATATTCCAGTAATTCTCCAAATTCTCTTGTTTGTAATAGAAATGCGTAATAGGCGCGAATAACTTCCTATTCTATTGAGGTTTCAAGCTCTTATACGCACAAAATGTTGCATATACATTTTTTTTTTTTGTGCCAGAAGAAAGATCATGGATGTGTGTTTCTTTCCAGGGATTAAATTAAATAAAAAAAGTTTTATTTAACTGAAAGTAAGGAGCGACATTAAAACTTAAAACGAACAGAAATTACTTCGTATATGAAAGGGGCTGTTTCCTCATCAGCGCCCCACTCTTTACACTAAAGTTTGAATCTTTCTCTCAAATCATCTTTTTAAAACAGTAAAAAAAACTTTAGTGTAAAGAGCGGGGCGTTGATGAAGAAGCAGCCCCTTTCATATACGAAGTAATTTCTGTTCGTTTTAAGTTTTAATGTCGCTCCTTACTTTCAGTTAAAAAAACTTGTTTTTTTTAATTTAATATCTGAACGTTTTTGAATCAACGCATATTTTGATTTTGGCTCTCCGTAGAGGAATAATTAAAACGAAATTTGTATATTTTTTTTTTGGCTAAATGGCATTCTCATAGTTTTGATCGAATGATTTTGAGAAAAAAAAAGAGTGGGGTAGGAAGCCTAGTTGCCCTCCGATTTTTTGGTTACTTGAAAAGGCAACTATAACTTTTAATTTTTTACGAATGTTTTTATTAGTAAAAGATATACGTAACTTATAAATTAGCCTAAGTAATGAACTTTGGTGTTCTCATGTTTTTGTCACATATATCAGGGGGTTCATCCCCTCGTTAGTACCTCACTCTTTGCACTAAAGCTTAAATTTTGTCCCAATTCATTAAGAATGACCCTTAAATCACAAATACCGTAGAATAAATAGTTGAAATTACTAAAAATACTTTAGCTTAAAGAGCAAGGTATTCGGAGGAGGTGAGCCCCTTATATGCTTAATAATTTCTGTTCGTTTTAAGTTTTAATGCTGCTCCTTACTTCCAGCTGAAAATTTTTTTTCATATTTATTTTTTAATTGTTTTTTTTTTTTACATAATACTAGAATATCTTGCGCTTCCTTCATGGAAATTTTCTTCCCCCATGATAAATTCCTCGATGGAAAGTACCCCTAACATATCCCTCTCTTCTCAATCCCTCCCCCAACCAAAAAATCCCCCTGAAAACTTCTGTACACTTCCCAATTACCATTACTATATGTAAGCACTGGTAAAAGTTTGTAACTTTTAGCCCCTCGCAAGGGGACTGTGGGGGGATCAAGTCGTCCCTAGAGACATAGTTATAAGGCTTTTCGACTACGTTGATTAAAATGGCTATCTCAATTTAGATCCGATGACTTTGGGAAAATAATTAGCGTGGGAGGGGGCCTAGGTGCCCTCCAATTTTTTTGGTCACTTAAAAAGGGCACTAGAACTTTTCATTTCCGTTAGAAAGAGCCCTCTCTTAACATTCTAGGACCACTGGGTCGATACGATTACCCTTGGGAAAGAAACAACCCAAACAAATGGCAAATTTGCCTTCTGGCAAAAAATACAAAATTCCACATTTTTGTAGATAGGAGCTTGAAACTCCTACTATAGGGTTCTCTGATACGCTAAATCTGATGGTGTGATTTTCGTCAAGATTCTATGACTTTTAGGGGGTGTTTCCCCCTATTTTCTAAAATAAGGCAAATTTTCTCAGACTCGTAACTGTTGATGGGTAAGACTAAACTTGATGAAACTTATATATTTAAAATCAGCATTAAAATTTGATTCTTTTGATGTAGCTATTGGTATCAAAATTCTTTTTTTTAGAGTTTTGGTTACTATTGAGCCGGGTCGCTCCTTACTACAATTCGTTACCACGAACTGTTTGATGAGGCCTAAACGGCTTCTTACTAAATAAATTTTCCTTTAGTTCTAAACAATCAATATTCACTCATTGTTTTCTGCTCTACATCATTTTCCGATAGACATATCACCGTTCGATAGACACTTGAAATGTTTACTGATCTTTCCTTTTTACTCTCTTTATCATTAATTAAGGCCTCGTCCCTAACCTTTCACCTAAACTAATCTGTAATATGTTATACAACCCCATTATTTCTCTAAAAAAGATAAAGACTTTTCTAATATTCGTAATTTCTAGTCGAACATTCCTTCTTAAGAATAATTCTACTACCCTGATTTTTTTCCAAAAATTCATCCCATTTACGTTCAAGTTCAAAACTCACGAATCTTGTGTTCCAATATCCTTAGAACTCTCAAATTATCTTCATAGGGTTTATCGACGCGACAACTACGAAGATGTTACAACTGTTCTTGAATTACTCCCTTCTTTTAGTTGTCTCTCAGCTCCATATGTTTTTTTCTTATTTAAACCAGCCGCGTACAACATAGGCAGACACTTAGACACTCAGACACAGACCCTGTTCCTAACCTTTACCTGCAACTAGTCTGGACCGTCTTATACGACGTCGTCAATCTTAACCAGATTGACACTTTTCTTCTAATATTTCCGTATGCTATTCTTACTATTCTTCTTAACAATACTTCTACTACCTAGCAAATATTTCCAAATAATTCATTTCATCTCTCTTTAAGCTTCAAAACTCACGGATTTAATTTTTAATTTTCTTTGAACTCTCAAATGCTCATACTAAGGTTTAGCTGCATGAAAAATACCTGGTAAGCTGCAACTCTTCTTAAATTGTTCCTTTCTGTTGCTGTCAGTCAGCTCCAAATACTTTTTATGCAAATCAGCTGCATACAACAGTAGTTTCAAAAATACAGAATTATCAAGGCAGGCTGTAGTACTTATTAAAATACAGACAACACTAATGGAGGAAGAATTTGATTTTTAAAAACATTCTTCCGTAGCTTCAATTTTGCTATTATATTGTTCCATTGTGCTGTTATATTCTCTATTCTATTAAATGTGTTATGTTTTGTTATATGTCTCATTTTGCTTGTTTCTATTAATTTACCTCCAACCCAAAATTATAGAATAGCAGTCCATTCGCTAAAACTTAATGTCTGCTCAAAAGTTTGGTTTTATCATTAGGAATCTCCTCTGGTGAGGGTCGTTCGTTGGTGGGATGGGAAGATGATATAAAGAAAGAATAAGAGGAAATGGCAACATCCTAGGAGGGTTTAAAAAGGGAATAGCTTAGGATGGAGGAGGAGCGTGCATAGCTGTGTGGGCCTCAAGTGGCTTGGTGCTGCAGTGTGTTGTTAGCAGTTTAGAATCTTCTCTAATCTTTACACGGCAATGCCAAAGGCATAGTCAGAATTTTTCAATCTACTAAAGGTTCTCTGGAACAACATAGCATCTACGGGGCGGGGGCAGGTATAATTGGTTGTTCACAGTCAAAACTTAGTAGAGGAACACTAGAATGACCAAACCGAGTCCATCATAAAATGAAGTGAAAAATTGAAGAAGGGGGGGGGAATTGACTTCGGACAGCTTCTTGAAGCAACTCCGTGCCTAACCTGGTTTTCCTGATTTTAAGAAAAGTCTCTTTTTCGAAATTGAGGACTTAATTTTTGAATAACTCTTTTGCAATCAAAGACTCAAATATACAAAGACTAGGTTTTGCTAGAGGAAAGCTGATAAATACTTCTTTTTTCTCTCTACGTGCCTGTGTCAAACCTTATCTTTTCATTTCAGCTTGAGTTGCTTGAGCAGTTTGGATTAAATATACACAGAATAGACAAAGACGTTCAACGATGTCACAGAAACTATTGGTATTTCTCTACAGCAAACTTAGATAAACTTAGAAATATTATGTGCACGTAAGTCCCTTTTATAACATTCACCCATTATTGCACTTCAATTTAATAGGGGTAAGAGTCAGAGGCCAAGGTATGAGAATTTTTGCTGTGAAGTTATTTTCTCTTTAGGAAGTCCTCAAATGCCAAGGCTAAACTATATTCTGGGAGAATTAAGTTTCATCTTTAGTGGATCCAACGGAAACGGCTAGGAAAACAGACCAAATCTCAACGGAAGCTTCTAGAAATAAGACATCCATGGAGCACTCTTAAAAATACACTAGGTAAACTGTGAACCACATACTTTTGGCTTGTTTTGTTTCAGTCTTCTTGGCTTCTACCAGGAATATTTTTTACTTCCATCAAATCGTTTTCAAGCTGCTTAGTGGAGTTTCAAAATTATACCCAGAGTTACTGAATTCCAACTTCCAAACGTTACGAACCTGAATTTTTACGTTAATTTGCCCGCTAAAATTAACCCCATATCAGCTGGCTATTTATTACTCTTTTTAATGTCTTGATCTTAAAGCAGGACTTGCTACTTCAAATTCTTGATGTTGATGCTTATTTCTTACTCCTTGTTTTATTCTGTATTTGTTAATAATGACATGCTCATGTCAGCTCCAGGTACTTATTCACTGCAATACTCGACTAGAAATTACGAATATTAGAAAAGTCTTTATCTTTTTTAGAGAAATAATGGGGTTGTATAACATATTACAGATTAGTTTAGGTGAAAGGTTAGGGACGAGGCCTTAATTAATGATAAAGAGAGTAAAAAGGAAAGATCAGTAAACATTTCAAGTGTCTATCGAACGGTGATATGTCTATCGGAAAATGATGTAGAGCAGAAAACAATGAGTGAATATTGATTGTTTAGAACTAAAGGAAAATTTATTTAGTAACAAGCCGTTTAGGCCTCATCAAACAGTTCGTGGTAACGAATTGTAGTAAGGAGCGACCCGGCTCAATAGTAACCAAAACTCTAAAAAAAAGAATTTTGATACCAATAGCTACATCAAAAGAATCAAATTTTAAAGCTGATTTTAAATATATAAGTTTCATCAAGTTTAGTCTTACCCATCAACAGTTACGAGTCTGAGAAAATTTGCCTTATTTTAGAAAATAGGGGGAAACACCCCCTAAAAGTCATAGAATCTTAACGAAAATCACACCATCAGATTTAGCGTATCAGAGAACCCTATAGTAGGAGTTTCAAGCTCCTATCTACAAAAATGTGGAATTTTGTATTTTTTGCCAGAAGGCAAATTTGCCATTTGTTTGGGTTGTTTCTTTCCCAAGGGTAATCGTATCGACCCAGTTTTCCTAGAATGTTAAGAGAGGGCTCTTTCTAACGGAAATGAAAAGCTCTAGTGCCCTTTTTAAGTGACCAAAAAAATTGGAGGGCACCTAGGCCCCCTCCCACGCTAATTATTTTCTCAAAGTCATCGGATCTAAATTGAGATAGCCATTTTAATCAACGTAGTCGAAAAGCCTTATAACTATGTCTCTAGGGACGACTTGATCCCCCACAGTCCCCTTGGGAGGGGCTAAAAGTTACAAACTTTTACCAGTGCTTACATATAGTAATGGTAATTGGGAAGTGTACAGAAGTTTTCAGGGGGATTTTTTGGTTGAGGGAGGGATTGAGAAGAGAGGGATATGTTAGGGGTACTTTCCATCGAGGAATTTATCATGGGGGAAGAAAATTTCCATGAAGGAAGCGCAAGATATTCTAGCATTATGTAAAAAAAAACAATGAAAAAATAAATATGAAAAAAAATTTTCAGCTGGAAGTAAGGAGCAGCATTAAAACTTAAAACGAACAGAAATTATTACGCATATAAGGGGCTCACCTCCTCCGAATACCTTGCTCTTTAAGCTAAAGTATTTTTAGTAATTTCAACTATTTATTCTACGGTATTTGTGATTTAGGGGTCATTCTTAATGAATTGGGACAAAATTTAAGCTTTAGTGCAAAGAGTGAGGTACTAACGAGGGGATGAACCCCCTCATATATGTGACAAAAACATGAGAACACCAAAGTTCATTACTTAGGCTAATTTATAAGTTACGTATATCTTTTACTAATAAAAACATTCGTAAAAAATTAAAAGTTATAGTTGCCTTTTCAAGTAACCAAAAAATCGGAGGGCAACTAGGCTTCCTACCCCGCTCTTTTTTTTCTCAAAATCATTCGATCAAAACTATGAGAATGCCATTTAGCCAAAAAAAAAACTATACAAATTTCGTTTTAATTACTCCTCTACGGAGAGCCAAAATCAAAATATGCGTTGATTACAAAACGTTCAGAAATTAAATTAAAAAAAAACAAGTTTTTTTAACTGAAAGTAAGGAGCGACATTAAAACTTAAAACGAACAGAAATTACTTCGTATATGAAAGGGGCTGCTTCTTCATCAAAGCCCCGCTCTTTACACTAAAGTTTTTTTTTACTGTTTTAAAAAGAAGAGTTGAGAGAAAGATTCAAACTTTAGTGTAAAGAGTGGGGCACTGATGAGGAAACAGCCCCTTTCATATACGAAGTAATTTCTGTTCGTTTTAAGTTTTAATGTCGCTCCTTACTTTCAGTTAAATAAAACTTGTTTTATTTAATTTAATCCCTGGAAAGAAACACACATCCATGATCTTTCTTCTGGCACAAAAAAAAAAAATGTATATGCAACATTTTGTGCGTATAAGAGCTTGAAACCTCTATAGAATAGGAAGTTATTCGCGCCTATTATGCATTTCTATTACAAACAAGAGAATTTGGAGAATTACTGGAATATTGATTAGATATTAAATGTAAAAACTAAAACCACTAAGAAATTCCCAGAAGAGATACCCCGCCCCCTTACTCCCGACCGAGTTCAGTCATGAAATAATAATCCGTTTAACCTGTCTAGTTATATTACGAATCCTATTGTGAAAAGCACTAAGTCGTATTTTCTTTTTCAATAATTTCTTTTTTTCGTTCGGAAAATTGTATTTAATTTATACCTGCATTTTTTCTAATATCTCTATTTCTGATCTGCTTGCATATGTAGAGGATGTATTTATATCCAGTCTACTTTCAAAGGTTTTAACAGAAGAAAATCTAATTTGGAACTGACCGATTATAGAGAGTAAAAAACCTTAAATATGAAGAAAAAAATTGACCTGATTAAATAAGAAGTTGTGAAATAAGAAGCATAGAACATATTTACAAATTTCGATTCACTAGGTTCGCTTATCCTCTTAATTATAACGCTCTGAGATCTATATCTGATATAGTGAGAAATCAGAAGTTTCAAAGGCGGTATATTTGCATAAATGTTAATTTGGCACGTATTGGGAGGTGTAATGGACACCTCCCAATACAGATTCCTTATGATTCATTCGATTGAATATTAAATCTATGCGCTATATCGTTGAAAATCACTAGATTTAGAAAAAAACGTAGAAATTCCTTAAAAACTCCAGAAGAATTGTATAAATCCCTAAAAATCCCCATATCCCTAAGTAAAAAAGTTCGTCCCTAACAGACCTCAAAAATACTTAAATTAGGGGGGACATCCCTATAATGGCAACACTTGTTGGGGGGTATTTGGAGGGGGCTTGCTGCCCTCCATCACGTTTGACTCTTAAAAGGGCACCGGAACTTCCAATTTTCAACCAATTGAGCCTCCTTTAAAGTTAATACAACCATCCCTTACATAAAAACCTTAAATTCCCCCGCGGCATAGCTTAAAACCCTTGCTCCCGAGGCTTTGGTTTTTTTTAAGCCCTCAAGAGCCTTGTTATGTGATATTTAGACAGTTTTAATAAAATGGCTATTTTAAATTTTATATTAGATGCCTTTCACGATAATACGACGTGTGTGTGAGGGGGGGGGAGCTGCCGTCCGTTCACTTTGACTCTTAAAATGAGCACTAGAGCTTTTGATTACCAATGAGGACCCTCCGAACTATGACCATGCTTTCTATAAAAACCATATACTCCTTCAGAGCATAACTTACAACCCTTGCCCTGGGGGCTGGAGGGCTACTATTAGATGAATTTTGGAACAATACGACGTGTGTATGTGGGGGGGGGGGGGGGTATAGCTGTCTTCCAATCACTTTGAATCTTAAAAATGGCACTAGAGCTTAAGATTACCAATGAGCCCCCTCCAAACTTTATATGACCACGCTTTCTACAAAAACCTTATATTCTCCTAGGGCAAAGCTTACAACCCTTGCCTCGAGGGATGGGGGAATTTGTCATGCTCAAATACATAGTTTATGGAACTTTCAACTACATTGAACAAAATGACTATCTCAAAATCCTGATTAGAAGTGTTTTAGGAAATGATATGCATGGTGGGGGGGCATTTGTCCTCTGATCACCTTCGACTGATAACAAAGGCACTAGTCCTCTCAATTTCCAATTGAATTAGCCCTTTTTGAAGTTTCTACGACAAAATTTTCTATAGAAAATCTTATATGCCCCTAAAGCATAACTTAAAACCCTTGGCCTGATGGATGGGGGAGGGGGGTTATTTTTGAAAAGCTGACAAGCCTGGAAGATAGTAACTCTGATGTCAGGAGTCAGCTAAAATGCCATCGTCAAAAAGTGTTTTGTCTTATAAACAACTGGAGGCTATAACGATAATGACTACTTATACGCATGGCTGCCAAATTGACACATTTTGTGTCAAAATGACACAATTTGATGTTGCGTGACACAATGACACATTCAGAAGAAATGATGACACAATCGACGAAAATGACATATTTTTCAATAAAAAATGACACAATCGACAAAAATGACACATTTAAAAAAAATGACACATTTTTCAAAAAAATACACATTTTTGTCATCCTAGTCTTGATTTTTAAATGGTAATAAAGGAAAAGTAAAATTTCAATTTTCTACCTCCAGAAAAGCTACAAAGTAATGGAAGGGAATAGCGCTGCCTAACGGTGGCAGTAGTACACAAACAGTGCAGAATACAGGACAGATGCCATAACCGTATTTAAAATTTAAACCACGCGAAAAAACAGTCATAGGCGGAAATATCAAATTAAAATGCACGCTGAATATATGAGCTTAATTGGCTTCTTGATTGAGTATTTGATGTAGCCAACTGATACGTACTTAATAGTAAAAATTAAACAGCATGCACTTTACCAAAGCTGTGTGTATAAGCAGCAACTTCCATTTTTAGGAGTACAGGAGTGGTATCCAACCTCGGACAAGATTACAAATTTCCAGAGATGTCTTTACTTCAGAATAATCCATCTGGCTTAAAAAAGCACCAACAAATATGACAAAAATACCATCTGGCCTATCTGGCCTAAAAAGTCATCAGTCCATCTGGCCTAAAAAGGCACCAAAAAATATGACAAAAATACTAGATTGAAGCTGGTTGAATGACTTACATATTGAGTTAATAAAAAGCTTAGCCAATAAAGCCGATTACGTATAGAGCCGATTACGATTACGACATCATTCGAAAAGTCTTTTTTCAATTTCCTGTCGGAATTGATTGTCCCTAAAACTTTTATAAATGTAAAATTGCCTCGTTGGCCGCCCAGACACAAATTCATAGTGTGTAACATTAATTTAATGGAATGTTTCTGTTTCTTTCATGACGTCACAAAAAGGTCATGATCCCAAGATAATAGGATAAGGTTAAGTTTACTCCTTTTTGAACTGATTTGGAAAAGATTACATATTCAAAACTCTAAATAAAGATTTGAAAATTAAATATGATACCACTTGTAGCAAAAAAATATGACATATTTTGCGACACATTATGGAATCTGAGATGACACAAAAAGCACATTTTTGGAAAAAAATATGACACACTCCTTAAAAAAAATTTGGCAGCCCTGCTTATACGGATCCAGTCGTAATTAATTTTTTACAATTCTCCCTGTCAAGTAGCGTTAATTACATTGAAACTAACATGTGTCCATTTTCTTCAATATACAAGTTTACAACTATCAGTTTCGCATTCTTTATATATGAGCCAGATAAAATTTTTATTATTTAAATTGGCAAATACCTGAATATGACTGTTAAAAATCACTCAATAGAGTAGTATTTTAAATCTACTTGCCACTTGCTTTAGTTTGACTGTTGAGCAAATACACGATTTCTAATTTAATTATTGAAAAAGACTTGAGTCGAAAGCCAATTAAAATAGCAAGAATCCAGCGGTTAGTAGTATTGAGCTGTAAAAAAGGAGTAACTCTTACCAATGGTAACCAAAACCGTAAAAAAAGAGCTTTGAATTTAGAATACTTTTATTAAAAAGCGATGAAAAGAGTTTTGAGTTTAGAATAAATTAAATTTAGAAGTGAGAAAAGAGTTTTAAATTTAGAATACTTTTATCTGAAAATAATGATATCACTTTAAACTCTGAAACATAACACATTTTTTTTTACTCCATTTCAATTATGGGAAGCTTACAAGTCCTGAAGGAGGGTAACTCTATTGTCAAGTACGTCAGCTAAAATTATCGTCATCAGTAGTCTTGTCTTAAAATTATAGGAACCTGTGGGAGCTCATGCTGATTTTGCGCATCTTTTGACTGTAGCACCAAAAATTGCTGTGTAGCACTCAAATATGGGCACGTGTAGCACTCTTGTAACCGTCCGCCCAGGCAACCCTGGCTCTGTATCTTTTAAGAATTATTAACAATTTTCTTTTGACTAGTGACACTAATTAGATTATAAGTAATGTGAAAAACCGGTAAAAAACCTTAAATATTTACGAGTAATTCTGTTATATACTTTTTGAGAATATCAAACGTTTGGCAGTTCCATGTCGACTCTGGGAGAGTGTTCCGATGCAGTTTTTGTCAAAAAGTGCATTTACAGTACTATACTTTCAATCAAACCCTTAAACAACTCTCTACGTTGTCTTTCATCAACAGTGATGAAGATTAGAGAAAGAGAGTTAGCATTCGTGCTTGCCAGGTAAAAAAAGGTGTTTTTCACCTAATGCTTTGGTGTTTTAGCTAACTCCTGACATCAGAGTTACCATCTACCAGGCTTGTCAGCTTTTCAAAAATTATATAAGTTTTTAATTGTATCTTTATGACCATAAAATTACTGCAAGATTTATATTACAATTTTTGTACAAAAGTCTTCTAAATTTAAAACAATGTACGAACAAAGTAATAACCTAAAAATATATTTTAAAAAGTCTATGGAATACCCTTATTGTTCATAAAATGTTTATCACATTATAATATGTAACATTCCAGCCTCAAAGGGATTTTAAACATATAAATACATGTAATATACATTTTAAAATAAAAATTGAAGAGTCAACATGCACACAGCCGCTACTTGACCATCTCAATTACTATACAGAAACCGGTTCTCTTTGTATTACTCATTCTTTTTAAGTATAATCCTCTGTACTAGATATTTTGATGAAACTGAATTAAAAGCATAAAATTAATATTACCCTTCTTCGTCGTGTTTAGTTTGATTTTCCAGTCATTTTTTCTAAATATATTCTCCTCTACTAGTGAAGGAAAAACTCCATTAAACAAGAAATGAATCAAAAAATAATGTCGAACATTGTTGCCCCAGCCAAAATTTAAGTGAATTTCGATTAGGAATTCCTCCATAATCCCACACATGTAAATTCAAACAACCTGGAAACACAGTAGAAATGCTACATTCAGGTATTAGCGAAATGTTTTTTTTCTAGGGGACGGCAACCCCTCATAAGGTGCCGCGAAATTTTAAAATTCTATGTTTTAATGATGAACATCTAATAGTTTAAAACAGTTCCATAGGATAATCTTCGATTGGTCTTAAGTAAGAACACACAAAATCGGACACAACATGTAATTATTTATGAACTGCGGGTTGGACGATTCTTAATGGGTGTGGAAAAAAGGTCTTACTTTTGCCTCTCCATAATACTAATTCACTATTCTCATTTTGTTTTCCTTTCAGCAAAATTAGACTTCTAATTTTGTGTTATGTGTATCTATAAAGCTTCTGTTTTATATGGGTAGTCTGCATGGTTTCGGGCCCTCTCCTTTTGCACAGCGTCAATTACAAATCAAACAGTGCCTAAAGGTACATCTGCAGGACATTTTGACTCTTTATTAAATTAACTTTTATTTCAGCTGAAATTAAGAAGTAAAATTGAAACTTAAAACGAACACAAGCTATTCTATACATGAGGGGGGCTTCCACTCCCTCAACCCCTTTACTCCTCACTCTAAAGTTTTATAGTGCTTCAAAAAAAGCTTCTTGCTCCAGTTGAACGGCCTCTGTTTTTAATTTTTCGTTCTTAAATAATTGGGATGAAAAGTCAAACATCAAATCGAAATTTTGAGACAGCCATTTTAATCAACGGTGTTGATAGTTCCGGAAATTACGTCTTTGGGTATGACAACCCCCCTCCCCCATCCATCAGGACAAGGGTTTTAAGTTATGCTTTAGGGGCATATAAGATTTTCTATAGAAAATTTTGTCGTAGAAACTTCAAAAAGGGCTCATTCAATTGGAAATTGAGAGGACTAGTGCCTTTGTTATCAGTCGAAAGTGATCGGAGGACAAATGCCTCCCCCCCCCCACATGCCTATCATTTCCTAAAACACTTCTAATCAGGATTTTGAGATAGCCATGTTGTTCAACGTAGATGAAAGTTCCGGAAACTATGTATTTGAGCATGACAAATCCCCCAAGCCCTCGGGGCAAGGGTTGTAAGCTATGCCCTATGAGAATATAAGGTTTTTGTAGAAGGCGTGGTCATATAAAGTTCGGAGGGGACTCATTGGTAATCTTAAGCTCTAGTACCCTTTTTAAGATTCAAAGTGATTGGAGGACAGCTAACGCCCCCCCCCCACATACACATGTCGTATTGTTCCAAAATGCATCTAATAGTAACCCTCTAGCCCCCAGGGCAAGGGCTGTAAGTTATGCTCTGAAAGAATATATGGTTTTTATAGAAGGAATGGTCATATAAAGTTCGGAGGGTCCTCATTGGTAATCAAAAGCTCTAGTGCCCATTTTAAGAGTCAAAGTGAACGGAGGGCAGCCGCCCCCCCCTCCTCACACACATGTTGCATTATTCCGAAATGCATTTAATATAAAATTTAAAATGGCCATTTTATTCAAAATGTCTAAATATCATATAACAAGGCTCTTGAGGGTTTAAAAAAAAACAAAGCCTCGGGAGCAAGGGTTTTAAGGGGTATCTAAGGTTTTTATGTAAGGGATGGTTGTATTAACTTTGAAGGAGGCTCATTTGGTTGAAAATCGGAAGTTCCAGTTCCCCTTTAAGAGTCAAACGTGATGGAGGGCAGCAAGCCCCCCCCCCAACTACCTCCCAACAATTGTTGTCATTATAGGGATTTCCCCCCTATTTTAAGGATTTTTGAGGTCTGTTAAGGGCAAAATTTTTTATTTTGGGATTTGGGGATTTTTAGGGATATGTACAATTCTTCTGGAGTTTTTAAGGAATTTCTACGATTTTTTTTTAAATCCCGTGATTTTCAACGATATAGTGCATAGATTTAATATTCAATCGGATAAATCATAGGAAGCTAACTAAAAAAAAAAAAAATAAAAAAAAAAAAATAAATAAAAAAGCGAAAATAACGGCCCATTACACCTCCCAATACGTGCCAAATTAGTATTTATGCAAATACTAGCTGTTGGGGTGGCGCTTCGCGCCACCCCAACACCTAGTTGGGGGGGGGCGCTTCGCAAACCCCCCCCCAAGCCCCCCCGCGTGCGTAAGTCGTCGCGCCATATTAGTTACGCGCCATTGTAGTTGTGTCCCTATGTCCCACCTGTGAATTTAGACAGATATATATATATATATATATATATATATATATATATATATATATATATATATATATATATATATATATATATATATATATATACTAGCTGTTGGGGTGGCGCTTCGTGCCACCCCAACACCTAGTTGGTGGGGGCGCTTCGCGCCCCCCCTAACCCCCCCGCGCGCGTAAGTCGTTACGCGCCATATAAGTTACGCGCCATTGTAGTTGTGTCCCTATGTCCCACCTGTGAATATAGATATATATATATATATATATATATATATATATATATATATATATATATATATATATATATATATATATATATATATATATATGTATATATATATATATATATATATATATATATATATATATATATATATATATACTAGCTGTTGGGGTGGCGCTTCGCGCCACCCCAACACCTAGTTGGTGGGGGCGCTTCGCGCCCCCCCCAAGCCCCCCCGCGCGCGTAAGTCGTTACGCGCCATAATAGTTACGCGCCATTGTAGTTGTGTCCCTATGTCCCACCTGTGAATATAGATATATATATATATATATATGGTTTTAACTACGTAAAACTTGCGAATATACAACATTCTTTGCTGTCCCATTGTCTTTGCATATAAATAGATTGTCAGGTTATCCCCCTGTTTCCCCCGGTGTCCCCGTTGTAGTTGTGTCCCTGTGTCCCGGTCGTCATTTATATTCCCTGTGTCCCGGGTCCCGGTCATCATTTGTATCCCGGTGTCCCGGTCTGTATATACATTCGTTTTTTAGTTTTGTTTTTCTCCTTTATTTTTTTCCTTTTTTTTCTTTTTTAGCTTATTTAGATTTTTAGATTTTTTAGTTTTTTTTATTAGTTTTTAGTTTTTATTTCTTTTTAGTTTTTTTGTCCCGGTCGTCATTTATATCCCCCTGTTTCCCCCGGTGTCCCCGTTGTAGTTGTGTCCCTGTGTCCCGGTCGTTATTTATATTCCCTGTGTCCCGGTCGTCATTTGTATCCCGGTGTACCGGTCTGTATATACATTCGTTTTTTAGTTTTGTTTTTCTCCTTTATTTTTTTCCTTTTTTTTTCTTTTTTAGTTTATTTAGATTTTTAGATTTTTTAGTTTTTTTATTAGTTTTTAGTTTTTTTTTCTTTTTAGTTTTTTTGTAGTTTTTACCTTCTTTTTAGTTTTGTTAATTTTTTTTTTTACTTGTGTCCTGGTCGTCATTTATACTCCCTGTGTCCCGGTGCTTTGTTGATTGCTAATCGAACATTCCTTTTGTCCTGGTCGCTTTCTCTTTGAGTGTCGTCATTTATTTTTTTCTTTTTTAGTTCTTTTAGTTTTTACCTTTTTTAGTTTTTTTTTAGTTTTTAGTTTTTTTAGTTTTTTACCTTTTTTTAGTTTTTTTAGTTTTTTAGCTTTTTTATTTTTTTTATTAGTTTTTAGTTTTTTTGTAGTTTTTGCCTTTTTTTTTAGTTTTTTGTCCTGGTCGCTTTCTCTTTGAGTGTCGTCATTTATTAGTTTTTTCCTTTTTTTTTTAGTTTTTTATTGGTTTTTACCTTTATTTTAGCTTATTTTTCAGTTTTTTCCTTTTTTTTAGTTTTTTTTTATTTTTTATTTTTTTTAGTTTTTTACCTTTTTTTAGTTTTTTTAGTTTTTTTATTTTTTAGCTTTTTTACTTTTTTTATTAGTTTTTAGTTTTTTTTTGTAGTTTTTGCCTTTTTTTAGTTTTTTCAGTTTTTTTTTTAGTTTTTTATTGGTTTTTACCTTTATAGTTTTTTTAGTTTTTTAGCTTTTTTATTTTTTTTATTAGTTTTTAGTTTTTTTTGTAGTTTTTGCCTTTTTTTAGTTTTTTCAGTTTTGACGTCACCTAATCCAGTTTTTTCAGGTGACGTCACCTGACACATCCATCCACACATCCATCCACACATCCACAGACAGACAACTTATTTTTATATATATAGATATATATATATATATATATATATATATATATTTATATATATATATATATATATATATATATATATATATATATATATATATATATATATATATATATATATATATATATATATATATATATATATATGTTTTTAACTACGTAAAACTTGCGAATATACAACATTCTTTGCTGTCCCATCGTCTGTGCATATAAATAGATTGTCAGGTTTACCGACTCTTGAACATGCAACGCATAATGGTCCATGGGAAAACAATCCGTATTCAGATCTATACCTCATGATTCTATTGATTGCCCTTGAGCTTTGTTGATGGTGATTGCTAATCGACCATTTCCATTGTTGCCGTCGTCATTTATATATCCCCCTGTGCCCCCCGGTGTCCCCGTTGTCGTTGTGTCCCTGTGTCCGGGTCGTCATTTATATTCCCTGTGTCCCCGTCGTCATTTGTGTCCCGGTGTCCCAGTCTGTGATTTCTATTTGAGTGTCCCGGGCGTCATTTATATTCGTCAGGATATTGTAGGGCATCGTAGCATCGATGAGTTTAAGCAATTCTTGTCAACTGATTGTTTCGCCTATAAAGAATATTATCTCGAGGTAAGAACTGATCACCGACCACAACGATTGCCACTTTGTTGATAGTTGCGTATCAGGAGGCATCAATTCGATTGCTGTTTTTAAGCAGAAGCACTAAATTATTATTTTTGTGGAAAAGATGATATATGTAAATATATATATATATTTTCTTTTTAGTTTTTTTGTAGTTTTTACCTTTTTTAGTTTTTTTCTTCTTTTGTATTAATGCTAAAGCCAAGGTTCAAACCTGGAGCCTCTCGGACCTAGAACCTGAAACATAACGCTTTACCAACTCAGCTACTTCGGCGTGAATACATTCGATTTGAGCAGCTTCCTCGGGTGTTGCCATTGTAGGTTCTTCAGTCATTTTACAATTAGAAATTTCTCTTTCAACGGTCTTCTTACAATTAAAAACTTGTCTTTGAACGATATTCTTAAATACCTGTGTCCTGGTCGTCATTTATATTGCCTGTGTCCAGGTCGTCATTTGTGTCCCGGTATCCCAGTCTGTAATTTCTCCTTGAGTGTCCCGGTCGTTATTTATATTCCCTCTGTCCCGGTCGTCATTTGTGTCCCGGTCTGTAATTTCTCTTTGAGTGTTTTTTTCTTTTTAGTATTTTTTAGTTTTTTACATTTTTTCTTTTTTCAGTTTTCTTTTTCTTCTTTATTTTTCAGCTTCACTATGAAATACATATCGCCAAATCTTTGTTTTTTTAACTAAAATCTGGTAGGCATTAATGACCTTATCCAAGTCAAGATCCCAAACCCAATCATCATCGCTATCATTTTCAGTTTTGATATGTTTTGACTCTCGCTGTCCAGGTGGATCTTCATCTAACTGCGCGCTTTTGCGTTCTTTAGCCTCAAGTCTGTTTCCTTGCTGTTCTTTTGATTCCTCGGCACGCTTTCTTTTCTGACTTTCTCTATCAGCAGCAAGTTTTTTGGCATAGACACTTTGAGCATCTTCATCGGCTTTTGCCATTGTAAGTTCATCAGTCATTTTAAACTTAAACATTAATAGATTTCTACGTGAACATATATGTCTTAAATATCTTTAATGACGTCACCGTCATAGCAAAAATGACGACAACTAACTTCATGACGCCAGTCGACACAGAAACATGACGTCACCTGATCCACAGACAGACAACTTATTTTTATATATATAGATAGATATAATTCTAAAATTGTCAGGTAATTTTCTATTTTGAAATAAAAACTAAAAATTATTGCTCAGACAACATAAATATTTTTGATATTTACATAATAGCTTTAGTGGTTCTGGACTGAAAACTAAATATGCTAATCAAATTGGGAATTGCAATCTTTTAGGTTGAAAAGGCAGATCCATTGGAATCATGAGAATGCGTGGAATAAGAAAAGCCTCACCCTCAAAAGGCCCTGTCAAGATTGTTGCCTCTATTACGTTATAACAGACATAACACGTCATTTGTGTCCCGGTGTCCCGGTCTGTAGTTTCGTTAGTCGACAAACATGACGTCAGACGACAAACAACTTCATGACGACATACAGCTCAATCCTTATAATGACGTCAGTCGACAAACATGACGTCAGTCGACACACAAACATGACGTCAGTCGACAGACAGACAAACAACTTATTTATATATATATATATATATATATATATATATATATATATATATATATATATATATATATATATATATATATATATATATATATATATATATATATATATATATGCATATATTTATATATATATATATATATATATATGTGTGTTTTTAACTACGTAAAACTTGCGAATATACAACATTCTTTGCTTTCCAATTGTCTGTGCATATAAATAGATTGTCAGGTTTACCGACTCTTGAACATGCAACATATAATGGTCCATGGGAAAACAATCCGTATTCAGATCTATACCTCATGATTCTAATGATTGCCCTTGAGCTTTGTTGATGGTGATTGCTAATCGACCATTCCCTGTGTTGCCGTCGTCATTTATATATCCCCCTGTGCCCCCGGCGTCCCCGTTGTAGTTTTGTCCCTGTGTCCCGGTCGTCATTTATATTCCCTGTGTCCCGGCTGTCATTTGTGTCCCGGTTTCCCAGTCTGTGATTTCTCTTTGAGTGTCCCGGGCGTCATTTATATTCCTTGTGTCCCGGTGTCCCGGTCTGTACATACATTCGTTTTTATATTGGTCTTTTTTTTAGTTTTTAGTTTTTTACTTTTTTTTTAGTTTTTTTAGTTATACCTCATGATTCTAATGATTGCCCTTGAGCTTTGTTGATGGTGATTGCTAATCGAACATTTCCTGTGTCCCTGTCGTCATTTATATATCCCCCTGTGCCCCCCGGCGTTCCCGTTGTAGTTGTGTCCCTGTGTCCCAGTCGTCATTTATATTCCCTGTGTCCCGGTCGTCATTTGTATCCCGGTGTCCCAGTCTGTATATGCATTCGTTTTTGAAATGGTATATGATGAAATAAATTTTTGTATTTTTCCCCTTTTTTTCTTTTCAGTTTTTTTTTGGTTTTTACTTTTTTTTTAGTTTTTTTGAATTTTTTTATTTTTATTTTTTCTTTTATTTTTCATTTTTTTTCCTTTTTTTCTTTTTTCTTTTTTTTAGTTTTTTAGCTTTTTTAGTTTTTTTATTAGTTTTTAGTTTTTTTTTCTTTTTAGTTTTTTTGTAGTTTTTACCTTTTGTTTTAGTTTTTTTAGTTTTCTTTTACTTATGTCCTGGTCGTCATTTATACTCCCTGTGTCCCGGTCGTCATTTGTGTCCAGGTGCTTTGTTGATGGTGATTGCTAATCGAACATTCCTTGTGTCCCAGTCGCTTTCTCTTTGAGTGTCCTGGTCGTCATTTATATTCCCTATGTGGCGGTGTCCCGGTCGTCATTTGTGTCCCGATGTCCCGGTCTGTAATTTTGTCAGTCGAAAACATGACGTCAGTCGACACACAAACATGACGTCACTCGACAGACACACACACACACAGACAACTTATTTTTATATATATAGATACCGCCTTTGAAACTTCTGATTTCTCACTGTATCAGATATAGATCTCAGAGCGTTATGATTAAGAGGATAAGCGAACCTAGTGAATCGAAATCTGTAAATATGTTCTATGCTTCTTATTTCACAACTTCTTATTTGCTCAGGTCAATTTTTTTCTTCATATTTAAGGTTCTTTACTCTCTATAATCGATCAGTTCCAAATTATATTTTCTTCTGTTAAAACCTTTGAAAGTAGATTGGATATGAATACATCCTCTACATCTGCAAGCAGATCAGAAATAGAGCTATTGAAAAAAAAGGTAGGTATAAATTAAATACAATTTTCCGAACGAAAAAATAAAATTATTGAAAAAGAAAATACGACTTAGTGCTTTTCACAGTAGGATTCGTAATATAACAAGACATGTTAAACGGATTATTGTTTGATGACTGAACTCGGTCGGGAGTAAGGGGGCAGGGTATCTCTTCGGGGAATTTCTTAGTGGCTTTAGTTTTTACTTTTAATATCTAATCAATACTCCAATAATTCTCCAAATTCTCTTGTTTGTAATTGAAATGCGTAATAAGCGCGAATAACTTCCTATTCTATAGAGGTTTCAAGCTCTTATACGCACAAAACGTTGAATTTGCATTTTTTTTTTTTTTTTTTTTTTTTTTTTTTTTTTTTTTTTTTTTTTTTTTTTTTTTTTTTTTTTTTTTGTGCCAGAAGAAAGATCATGGAATATGTTTTTCCCAGGGATGATTGCATCGAGCCAATACTCCTAGAACACCGGACGAGGGCTCATTTGAATGCAAATTGAAATTTCTAGTTCTCTATTTTGTGTGACTAAAAGAAATGGAGGGTAATCAGCCCCCCTCACGCGTCTCTTTTTTTCCCAAAAAAATCTATCTAAATAAGCATTACTAGGTGACCAAACTTTGAATTGCGAGACAAATTTCAGAAATAAAATGACATTCAGTGTACTCCACCCCCTCCAAAAATATGTACCCCGAAAACCCTGATTCACAGTAGAAAAACTTTTGTGTAATTTTTCCAGGTGTCCAACTAAAAAAAGAAAAAACAACCCTCAAGTACAGTGTAATTATTGGAACACCAGCAACAATTTTGAAAATGATCTTTAGCGTCAAATAATCTACAAAGCGTAAAACTACCACAAATCACCATCAATAAATAAATATAACCCAAAACAAACAGAAATTACAATAAACAACCGAATGAAACTCATAGGGGCTCACAACCTTTAGAATTACCCTTAACGACTCCATGCGTAAAATTGAGACGGAATAGAGAAAGCGAGACATATAAAGAGAATTTTGTATAGGAATTCTGGCAAATTCACCTAGTGCTTAATTTTCTCTGACGAGTCTCCCCTGAAAACTTCCCTCCCCATGGAAAACTGCCCCGTGGAAAATCCCCAGCTGAAAATTCGTCACCGCCCACCCAAAAATATATGCATACTTCCCAAAAACAAATACTATGCGTAAACAATCGGCAAATTTTATAACTGAAATATTTTTTCCCTGGGGCTAAGGGGGGGGGGGCATTTTATATCTAAAAGCATAGTTATTGGGCTTTCAACTATGATAAACAAAATGGCTATTTAAATTTTTTTATCAGACGATTTTGGGAGGGGCCTAGTTGCCCTCCAAACTTTTTTGGTCACTTTAAAAGAGCACCAGAACTTCTAATTTCCATTCGAATGAGCCCTTACACGACGTTCTATGACTAATTGGTTGATGATAACCCCTGACAAAATAAAAAAAGATAGAAAAACGAACAAATAAATACGCGTGATCTTTCTTCTGGCAAAAAAAAAAATAATATAAATTCCACATTTTGCAGATATGAGCTTGAAACCATAACAATAGGGTTTTCTGATACGCTGAATTTGATGATATGATTTTCATTGAGATTACGTGAGTTCTAGGGGACATTTCCATCTTTTTCCAAAATCAGGCAAATTTGTTCGGGCTCGTAACCTTTGTTGGGTGAGACAAAACTTAATGAAATATATATATATATATATATATATATATATATATATATATATATATATATATATATATATATATATATATATATATATATATATATATATATATATATATATATAGCGTGAAAAAACGTTCAAAACGCTTAATCACCATTTCCTCTTGATGACTTTTGAGCGGAAGGGGAACTTCACTCTCATGCAGTTACACTCGCCTGAGGGGTGGGCTGCAAATGTAAGTCTAACAAAAACTCTTACCTGACACCTTTTGAATTAGCCAATAATGCAGCGAGATAAAAACAGTGACAAAAAAGAAAGTGAACGAAATGGAAGGGGAAGAATAAAACAGGAATTTTGGCTCTTTAGAATGCAGTCAACACATAAAAGTGAACTTTCCTTCGCCAATTCTCAAGTAAACTAAAAAAAAAAAAAAAAAAAAAAAAAAAAATACAACTCAATCCAAATTCTCAAATTTGGAAAACCATATTTTATGCGGTGAATTTTCGGTACTTCCTTGTTACATAGAACACACGTGAGAAATTTTTATCGTGAACATGAGTATTTGCTCATTTAATCATACACTCATTTTATCATTTTAATCATGTGTTTGCTCAACTGTCAAACTAAAGCAAGTGGCAAGTAGATATAAAATACTTCTCTATTGAGTGATTTTTAACAGTCATATTCAGGTATTTGCCAATTATTTGTTAATTTAAATAATAACTATTTTATCTGGCTCATATATAAAGATGGCGAAACTGATATTTGCAAAGTAGTATATTGAATAAATTGACACATGTTAGTTACAATGTAATTAACGCTACTTGACAGGGAGAAGGTAAAAAATTAATTACGACTGGATCCGTGTACGTAGTCATAATCATTATAGCCTCCAGTTGTTTATAAGACAAAACACTTATTGACGATGGCGTTTTAGCTGACTCCTGACATCAGAGTTACCATCTACCAGGCTTGTCAACTTTTCAAAAATTGTATAAGTTTTTTAAGTATAAATGTATGACCATTCATTACTGCATGATTTATATTACAATTTTTGTACAAAAGTCTTCTAAATTTACAACAGTGTACGAACAAAGTAATAACTTAAAAATATATTTTAAAAAGTCTATGGAATACCCTTATTGTTCATGAGATGTTTATCACATTATAATATGTAACAATCCAGCCTCACAGGGATTTTAAACATATAAATACATGTAATAGACATTTTAAAATAAAAATTGAAGAGTCTCAACATGCACACAGCCGCTACCTGACCATCTCAATTACTATACAGAAACCGGTTCTCTTTGTATTACTCATTCTTTTTAAGTATAATCAGTGCTTCCATTGTCCCCGAATTTTCGGGGATTTCCCCGAAAATCGAGAAAAATCCCCGAAAAGAAATGTCGTTCCCCGAATCCCCAAAAACTCCCGAAAATCTTTCGTTTCCCATGATCTACCCGAAATAGAGTTAGTGGAAGGCTCACTGTTCGCTCCACAATTTTAATATTGTTTTGCACCTTTATACTATGGTACGCTGGCGAACGTATGATATTGAAAAATATAAAACGGAATTGAGGTTATAGTTTGGAAATTCAAATCATCTAAGCATTGGAGAGTTCAAGATTAACCGGTTGGATATAATATCTTCTGCTTCAAGTTATAATTATCTCGTGAGTATTGGTGATTCTTCGTATTTCCTTGATTATTTTACCATACTTACACTTTAGACAAATGTGATTGCAGCTGAATGCTTCAATTACCTAACCAGGGTCTACCTGATCCCACCCAAAATTTCCATCCCCCCTACTCTCAACCTCTATTTGGAATCCTCCCTAAAGGACAAAGTGCAACAATATATACGCAAGCACCAAATGTTTGGTGCTTTGGAAGAAAAAGGGAGGTATATTGTATATCAGTACTATTGCAGAGTCCTTCATTGTTATAAATCCCAGGAATATGAACACACTCAAAAAGAATGTAGAGCTAAAGAGTCAGTCAGTCTGTTTGAGGTACTCAGAGAAACACCAATCAGACCAGTGCCCATTGTAAACAATAGAAAACCAAGTGCCTCTGCGAAATTGGACTGGTTTCTGTGCCGACACAACAAAGTTAATGATGGGATGTCATAATTCGGTAGTAAAGCTGGTAAGTGACAATTATCTGTGGGTGGTAGTTGTCAAGTGTGGTTGCCACTCCATTCATCTGTGTGCTTCGTATGCCTGCAAGAAGCTTACCAAAACTCTGGAAGACTTTTGTAGCCACGTATATAGTCATTTCTCTATGAGCGCTAAGCGAGTTGCAGTACTTAAAGAATTTCAAGATTTCTCGGCTACACCAGATCACAAAATTCTAGCCCTTGGACAAACCCGGTGGCTGTCCCTCCATGCATGTGTGCGAAGAATCCTTGAACAGTGGAGCGCATTGTCCCTCTATTTCACTAGTGCCAATTTTTATGACCCCACTCATTGCAACAAACTTGCCCTTAGTACTCTGAAAAATCCTTTTATGAAGGTTCTAATGATGTTAGTTGACTACGCTCTAGGCCTTTTGAACAAATTTAATGTATTGTTTCAATCGAAGTCACCAATTTTCTATAAGCTGAAGACAGAAATACTTAAGCTTATTGCAACCTTGGCTATAAACTATATGGATGGAACCTACGTCAGAAACTGTACTGATCTTTTGGCTCTTGACGTAACAGACGAGAGCCATTATGTTGACGTTCAGAAGGTCTATCTCGGGTATATTGCGGTAGAGGAGTTGGCATCTTTGGTCTCGTTCAGTCCAGATATCTCACAGTTGGAGGTGAGGAAGGTCTACATAACAGCAAGAGACTTTTACAAGGAGGCCATTATCCAGATACAGAGACGCTTTACGTTTGAGTGTGACGTTTATGAGTTCACAAGTCTACTTGATCCTGTCAATTCTCGAAATTTGAACCCACCTAGCTTAGCAAATTTTCTAAGAAGTCGTGGGTTGCCTTCGTGGAACAAGGCTCTAATTGACAGGGAATGGCGTGAAAAGAGCACTGTTTCTTTGGCGAGTTTAGACATATGTACGATGTCCGTGGAGGAGTATTGGAAGTTTATCTGTAAGCAGACATACCCATGTGGAAAGCCGTGGTTTGAAAACCTAAGAAAGGTTTTAGATTACTGATTTTTGTACTGATTACTAGATTACTGACTATAGTACGAGATTACTAATGAGCTCTTGTCGCGTGCAAAAAGTAACCAGTTTCTTTTTCCTATTGAATGTGTCTGGACTTCTAAATTAGCATAATGTCTAATGAGAAAGAAAGACTTGTGTATAATGCTTTGCTAAATCATTTAACGCGAGCGCTCCAAGCAAATAAGACTGATGAAATATGCGAAAAGGCAGTGGGATTTTATGACTAGGATACGATTACAAAAGCTAAGGATACACTTTGGCACTATTCGAATACTTCGAGTCGCAACGCTGCTCGCCAAAAGATTGCCGATAATGTGTTAGATATTCTGAAACTGATCCAGTTATGTGAGACTAACCGGATCAAATTGCCGAAAATCGTAATCTTTGATCCTACGAAGGTCCCAACTACGCCAGATGAATTGAGTGCTATTGTTACTCAAAAAGTGAAAAAAATCTCCAATAATTTGAAGAACTTTATTGAAAGTGAGAAAAAAGCCCTTGCAGCTGAGAAACTTGCTACATCCATGAATCAATTAGTCACTCCACCGTCCAAGCCTTCCTATGCAGTTATTCTCAAGAGGCCCCCCTTATACCTTAAAAAGCCTGACTCCCGTAAAGCTTATCTGGAGCATGTTTGTGCAGAAGCTAGTGGGAATATAGTCGAGCTTTGTCCCAGTAGAGACGCCTGGAAAGTGGTCACAAAGGATAAATGGTGCCGAATCTAATATATCACGCATAACCGGGAATAACCCTGAAGTCGAGCCTAAACTCCGTTATGTTCCTGAAGATCTGGATGAAAATAGCCTATATGATCTGATTGCCAACTGTTTGAAAGCAACTCAAATCTGAAACACTCGTTCGTTTAAGCTTCTATTTGAGTCTAAAGAGGACCTCGAGTCTTCTATTCGCTTTCCACCCATCATAGAGTACGAAAGACTCCCCATTAGTATATTTCAACGCTTGCCACCCCAATGCTTTTCTTGCCAGTCATATGGTCATTTTGCGTCTGCGTGCTCAGGTACCCGTAAATGTTCCAAGCGTGGTGAGGCTGGCCACTCCACAACCAAAGATAATCCTTGTACCAAGGCACTTAAGTGTGCTCTTTGCAATTTCTCCGACCACCCATGTTACACTTTTAAATGTCCTGTCGCTCAGTCTCTTCTAAAGAATTCCAATGCCTGAAGAAAACTTAAAAATTGTATCGTGGAACATCAATGGGAAATTTCTACCGAGACATCACCTACTGTCTGAACTTTGCTTGCGGTTTGACGTGGTGGGTCTTTAGGAACACTTCTTGTCAAGCGATAGTTGTCAACTGTTGGAGCTCACGTCTTCTCATAATCTGTTTTTCCACCATGATAAGTCCACTCACGGTAGGCCTTCAGGTGGTTTGGCCCTGATGATACGGAAAGAGCTACTTGGTAATCTAGTTGCTAAGTCTGATAGTTTCCTTGCGGTTGAAGTTTCGAATGTGGTCATATTCGTCGTTTATTTTCCTACTAATTACCGTAATGATATGTCTTAGAGAAAGTTCTCTCACACATATACATCTATTGCCAAGCTAGTATCAAAATATGAAGATGAATGTCTAAGTTGTCTCCTGTTTGGTGACTTTAACTGTGAACTGTCTGACCCTGAAAACAATAGATCTCAGATCTTGCTCCATGCTTGTCCAAGTCTCACCTATGTTGGAAATGATCGTGATTTTACGTACATCCATCAATCTGATTCCGTGTCTCAGTTGGACTATTTTTATTGTTCTCTATGATTAAACCCACATCTAATACTATGGTTCTTCTTAATTACTCCATATCCGACCACATGCCGAATTCAGCAAAATTCTGGCTACATTTATGGGTAGATTGTGGGAAGCCGCGCTCTTGAGTAGTCAACGCTGTTCGTATTTACACGAAACGTAAATTTTCCAAAGCCATCACACAGCATAAGACTAACGAAATTGCCCGTGCCAGCGAGACTGTCGATAATTCGCCTCTTGCTTTATGGCATCTTCGATCTAAGAACAAATCTTCCAATGGCCCGCCCTGCATGCCAGAAAAAGACTGGTGCGACTACTTCAGAGACCAATTTTCAGACCCTATTTCCTACCTAGATAACACCTTTTGCCAGGCCCTCGATAAGGAGCTTCAGTTTGCAGTTAAGGATATTGGTGTCCTGGTCACTCCGTCCTTGATGCGTTCCAAAATTGATAAGGTAAAAAAAAAGAAATCTAAGGGCATCCATGGTATATCTGGTACCCATTTAAGCTTTGTCAGCAATCTTCTCCTAGAGCACCTTTCTCTGCTATTTCAAATGATTTTCGTTACTGGTATCGTTCCAGACAGATCTGGTGTTGGATTGGTCCATCCTATTCTCAAAAAAGGTAAGCCAGCTGACCAGTGCGCTTCCTATCGTCCGATCACTGTTTCAACTACTTTTTGTAAGCTATTTGAATCCCTTATTTTTGATGAAATTGCACTTCGCTGCACTACTCCGGACGACCAGTTTGGTTTCAAAAAGCACTCAGGACGGGAACACGTTGACAGCGTTCTTGCAAATCTTCTAATTGATGCAGATAAAAATGGTGATCTTCTCGTCTTTGGAGCACTTGATGTTAGTAGAGCCTTCGATTCTGGCATCCATGGCCATATCCTGCTCAAAGCCCTTCAGCGAGGTGTTTCCTCTTGCATCCTTTCCCCTGTTTACAGTATGTACAATAAGCTCTCGGCTGTTATCCTGATCCCCTCTCCGTCCGACAGTTTTCCTTCTAAAGAAATGCTGAGTGTCAAAAAAGGCGTACGTCAAGGTGGCAAAACTTCTCCATCACTGTTTAATAACGCTATTATCGAAGCACAGCAAGTAATAAAGCCGTCGTGCTTTTTCCCGTGGGATTAACCTTTCGCTGCTGAACTTTGCTGATGACATTCTTCATGTTTCTCGTTCGATATCTTTATTTCAACAAAATTACGACTCACTTACAGCGGCGTACAAGTAGATCGGACTTTCCTTCAACGAATCTGAAACAGAACTTCTTTTCTTCAATGGTTCAAAAAATGAGCTTTCAATTAACCTCTCCGTTAAAATTAGCGACACTCTGATTAAGCCTTGTGAGTCCCTTACGTATCTTGGCCTTCCTATTTCTTCTACATTGAAGGACACACGCTCAGCACTGACAAACCATCTCTGTTCCCATCTACGAGCGTTTAACGGATTACTTGTTGCCAATAAGTATCGTTTCAACCGTCCTCTCCTTACCCGGCTACGCAATGTTTTTACTACCCCCCCCCATCTGCTTGCTCTGGTTCCCTTCTGGAAAATATTCAAAGCTACCGAAAAGAAAGCCATTTGCAGCGCATTTCACAGGTATGATAAGTTTCTCCTGCGTCTCCCTTTGTGGGACAGCAATGGCGGCATCTCCAGGAAATATAAAGTCACCAGCCCTTCCATGGCCATAGAGAGAAGAATCTCCAAATTCAGTACCAATGTTTTAAGAGCCAACCACCCCTGGACTAGTGTTATTTTATAATATTTGTAGTGGAAGTGTATTTAAATTTTTGTGCTTTTCTTTCTTTTTCTTTTATATACTCCGTCTTTTCCGTTTTTGACGGGTAATATATTAATAATAATAATAATTACATGTATGCACTGCAATTTTTTAACGTTACAGCAGAACGCTTGTTCAGGGCCCTCAAAGATTTGAAAACAGATAAACGAAACTGTTTGGCGACAAAATCGGTTGCGTGTAGTCTTCAGACCAAAGTGGGAACGAAGAGACTCAATCTCAGTTCCTCTTCTCTTGTCCTTGACCGTGAAATGACGAAGCTTCTGTCAAATGTTAAGGCTTCTGCAACTGCTGAAGAAGTAGCTACGCTTATTTCTGGTTTCGTGGCTCCCTAGGTCATAGGTAGTGTGCTTAGTTTAGCTGATATTGAGCCTCTTCGTGGCAATTTTCAATGATATATTTTTTTTGTATAATTGAATATAATAGAAACTTGAAGGCTTTATTTTTTCCTGCACAGTATAGTACGAACAAGGTTTGTTGCAAATACATGTTTGATCATTCGAAAAATTCTTTTGGCTTTCCCATCCCAAAATACTCCCTTTTTGGTGCAGAATAAATTGAAAAAGCTGATTTACACTCTAGGATTTAAGCAAGCCTAAGTGTTTGAAGCTAGGTAGAACTGCCGGACCGAAAAGGCTTTTGAAACACCAGTCAAGAAAATAAAACCTGTATATATTTTCAACCAATCAGAGAAAAAACGGATTGGCCAGGTATCCTAAACAAAATTCTTTTTATTTATTTTAAGTTTATCTTTTTAAACCGAATCTTACGCGTGGGGACCTTTATGGTATTTGTCCGGGATAAATTTTTAACGGTATTGAATTGTCTAGACGATTTTTCCTGGCAGAGGAATAATTTTTCTGTGGAGATGGAGCTGGATTTCCTGGCATTTTTAAAAAACTGTTTGAAATAAAATAAAAGATTTTTTCCGTCTGAAAGTACGCCCAAGGAGCAACATTAAAATGAACAAAAAAATATTATATATATGAAGGGGATAGCCCCCTTTTACTTTACGCTTAAGTTCAGATTTAGTCCCGATTCTGTAAGAACAACTTCCAAAACAATTGAAAAATGAGAAGCTTAAGTACTAAAAAACTTCAGCATGAATAGTTGGGCGTTTAGAAGGGGACAGTCCTCTCACTATGTTATCGTTTATATTCGTTTTAATTTTTAATTCTGTTCCTGGCTTTCAGGTGATTTTTTAAAATTAAATTTCTGGTGTAAGTTCATGTTTGCTTGCCGAAGAATATTCATTAATTTCGAGAAATCATTGCACATGTTATTGCTTTGTATGAGATTATTGAGATATTATGAGATGCTTTGTATAGAATACTTTATTTTCGTCGTCTTTCTGAAAATAAATGACATAAAAATCTCGTTTTCGGGCTATGGGAATAAAGCAGCAAAGATAATATAGAACCTAAAGCAACAAAATTGCAGTGTCATTCAGCCTATTTTTTTTTAATTTATTTAAAAATAGTACTGAGGTTTTGTCTGCAATACCAGCAAAAATCGTTTTTGGCTATGGCTTCCAATCCTGTTAGCTCTAGAACCTATTTTGTTAAAAACTTGATTTAGTACGCAGATCCAAGCCCTACTTGAGCCTGAAAACGAAGCTATAACTAATTTTGGCTCCCAAATTTTTTAACAAAATTCCATTTTGAACTTGCCCCAGAAAATTCCCCGAATCTTGAAGACTTGTCCCCGAAAACTCCCCGAATTTTTTAAACTTGTCCCCGAATTTTGAGATTCGAGAGTGGAAGCCCTGTGGTCAGGTAGCGGCTGTGTGCATGTTGAGACTCTTCAATTTTTATTTTAAAATGTCTATTACATGTATTTATATGTTTAAAATCCCTTTGAGGCTGGATTGTTACATATTATAATGTGATAAACATTTTACGAGCAATAAGGGTATTTCATAGACTTTTTAAAATATATCTTTAAGTTATTACTTTGTTTGTACATTGTTTTAAATTTACAAAATTTTTGTACAAAAATTGTAATATAAATCTAGCAATATTGTATATTCTATAGACCAGACAATTTATCTAATATAATTTTTGAAAAGCTGGCAAGCCTGGTGGATGGTAACTCTGATGTCAGGAGTCAGCTAAAATGCTATTGTCAAAAAGTGTTTTGTCTTCTAAAACAAATGGAGGCCATTACGATTATGTCTACGTATACGGATCTAGTCGTAATTAATTAAATACAATTCTCGCTGTCAAGTAGCGTTAATTACGTTGTAACTAACATGTGTCCATTTTCTTCAATATACAGCTATCAGTTTCGCCATCTTTATATATTAGCCAGATAAAATAGTTATTATTTAAATTGGCAAATACCTGAATATGACTGTTAAAAATTGCTCAATAGAGTAGTATTTTAAATCTACTTGCCACTTGCTTTAGTTTGACAGTTGAGCAAATACACGATTTCTAATTTAATTATTGAAAAAGACTTGAGTCGAAAGCTAATTAAAATAGCAAGAATCCAGCGGTTAGTAGTATTGAGCTGTAAAAAAGGAGCAACTCTTACCAATGGTAACCAAAACCGTAAAAAATGAGCTTTGAATTTAGAATACTTTTACTAAAAACAATGAAAAGAGTTTTGAGTTTAGAATAAATTAAATTTAGAAGTGAGAAAAGAGTTTTAAATTTAGAATACTTTTATCTGAAAATAATGATATCACTCACTTTAAACTCTGAAACATAACAAACTTTTTTTACTAAATTTCAATTATAGGAAGCTTACAAGTCCTGAAAGTGGGTAACTCTATTGTCAAGTGCGTCAGCTAAGATTATAGTCATCAGTAGTCTTGTCTTAAAATTATAGGAACCTGTGGGAGCTCATGCTGATTTTGCACAACTTTTGACTGTAGCACCAAAAATTGCTGTGTAGCACACAAATTTGGGCACGTGTAGCACTCTTGTAACCGTCCGCCCTGGCAACCCTGGCTCTGTATCTTTGAATAATTATTAACAATTTTTTTTTGACAAGTGACACTAATTAGATTATAAGTAATGTGAAAAACCAGTAAAAAACCTTAAATATTTATGAGTAATTCTCTTATATACTTTTTGAGAATATCAAACGTTTGGCAGTTCCATGCAGAATCGGGGAGAGTGTTCCGATGCAGTTTTTGTCAAAAAGTGTATTTACGCAACTATACTTTCATTCAAACCCTTAAACAGCTCTCTATGTTGTCTTTCATCAGCAGTGATGAAGGCAAGAAAAAAGAGTAAACATTCGTGCTTGCCAGGTAATAAAAAGTATTTTTCCTTGTTGTCCTAGCCAGGGGACTGTAAGTTTCCTGTATGAGATTTTTGTCGGTGGCAATTCCAAAGATACATTTTTTATGTCGATCCGAAGATGCATTTGAGAGGTTTCAGTCTATTTTTTTGATATTCCCGCAAATTTGTTTTCACAACAAACTTTTTTTATGAAAACTAGTCGAGATAATAGTTACTATTCCAGGATCAGCTACAGATGGCAATTTTGTTTTCCAAGCCACTTTGTTTTCAAACTTCTAAAATGTTTTTTTTTTTTTTGGCTGCGGTACGTTCTTAATCACTGCAACCATGATAATACCCCTTTCCATCCTCCCAAAATTCTGCTGTGACTCTATTGTTAAGGACTTATTCAACAGACCAATTGTTCATTGAAAATTGAATATTCAAATTTTGTCAAAATTTCTAAGTAAATTCCTTCAATTTGATTCTAAGGCAGAAAAAATAAAAAAGCAGAACGCTACCGATCAATTTACAATTATGGCTTGGCGTTTTGTGCAAAATATATTTAAAAAACTGTTTCAACTACACTGATTTGTAGCATTTCTTTACATTAATTTCTTTATATTTCTTTAAATTAATCATTTATATTAATTATATTTTATTATTTTTATATTCATATCATACTACTTTTTATTATTTAGACTTTTATTTTTTATATATAGATTTTTATTTTTTATTATATTTTATTTATATTGCATTTTATATTTTATATATTGTATACTATTACATTAATTATATTAATTTATATTAATACTTTATATATTAATGCATTCTTTATATTTATACTGATAATTACCGCTGTTCTGACAATGTAAAGCGCAACAAAACAGAAATAGGAGGATGAAAATCTTTATGTGGCCTACAGAAAGTAAAATACTTATTCATAAGGCTCTCGATCGTATTTTACAGACCACGAAATGAAAAATTTTTCTAATAAACTCAAGCCAGCATGGTTTCAGTAATGTTCTAGTTTCAAGAATTCTAAAAAATACAGGAAAATATTACGAGTCTGTTCAAAAAAGTTTTTCAGATATATGTTGCATAAACTCCGAAGGAGTAATTTTCATTCGTTTCAATTTTCAACTTCGCCCTTTACTTTTGCCAGAAAACTGTTTTTTATAAAAACTAATTATTCTCTAGCTTAATAGTCTATTGGAATAAATTTTAGCCATGGAGTTCTGACTTATCAGAGGAAATGCTACAGTTTCATTGTATTATTGATGGTTATTTCAATTAATTCATATTATATTCATCGCATTATTTTATTTTATTAAGAACCTCCTAACTTGAAAGTCCCCCTGAAAGATGGAACGTATTGAACATGCAGAACACAGTTCATTGAATTCACCGAAATTAGGGCTGGGGAAAAATACATTTCTCATAATCTAAGGGGGTAATTTTTTTCACTTTTCTTCATGAAAATACCAAAAAAGGTATTTTTCAAAGTCTAGATGGGGAAAAAATCTTGGTTGGGGGACCGGGGAGTCTTAATTTTCTATCTTCCGAAATACACTGAAAAACATACTTAAAATCATGGAGCTTAAGCATTTATGTTGAGAAAATACGTAATTTTAACCATAAAGATCAATTAATGCGAATAAATTAATTACCCAAGAGAGAACTCATCTGGAAGTTTTTAACCGACACTTAAAAGTTTTGATCGAGTTTTGAGGGTATGTAAAGAAAAAGGGCACAGGAAGGTGCCACTTGTTTGTAAATAATATTTTACCTTGTAAGAGGGTACTCGAACGATCATCTTAAAATCAAATAAGCCCTCTATAACCCTCCTAAAATCCCTCTCAATCTTCTTAAACAAGCTTTTCCATAGGAATGAGCTACAAAATGATTTTTATCAATTCAATTAGTAGCGACAATTAAAGTAGGGGGCCTGAATTTTTCACTCTTACCCCCTAGATTTTGAAAATACTTGGTGTGTTTTCATTGAAAAATATTTTTTTTTGTATTTTCATTGAAAAAATAAAAAAAATGATAACTTAACCCCTCTAGAAATGGCGAATTATATTTTATGACCCTCCCCCCTCTAAATTTTTATGAATTGATGCCACTCAAGTCAACGCTAACAGGTTGATTATTGACTAGTTCTTTTACTTTCATAGTGCGTAATGATAATATAAATATTGTAAAATAGTAGACGCAATGATATTTACTAAGATGCCATATTATGAAAACAATAATCATAGAAACATTTCAGGCAGAACTCGATTTTGAATAACTGCCAAAATCAGACAAATTAAACAGAGACAGAGATTATAGTAAAGATTGTAAAATTCCAATAGAATATGACTTCCTAAAAACCATCACTGATAAAGACACTCCAATTTTTACTTGGTCGGCGAACTTTTTAATCATAGTGAATGCGTACACAGATAACTCCCAAAGGGACCAAATTGTTCAGTTGATAATTATTCCCCGAGTTTTGTTTCTGCAAATTCCTAGCAGGTAGACAGAAGATTTTGAGAGACCGCTCTTTTGAAGGTTTTACCAGGCAAACACCGTTCAATTTAATCAGAAACAGAAATTTCCACTTTCAGACAGTTTGGGCGATGTATCATTAGTTTAAAATGTTAAGTTTCAAGTTCAGTGGGTTTATCAACGAATAAAAACATATATCTCAAATATTCGAATATCTAATCCTGGACGCCACACCGAGAACCACAGTGTTTACATTTTGGGCACACAGGCAACATGATCAGTGCTTCTACTCTCAGACAAAATCTTACCTCTCAATTACCCCCCCAAAAAATAATAACCAAATACCTTCCTCTTTCTAGCCCCAAGGGAAAAACCACCTCATTAAAACACATAGACACACACTTACGCACATATGTCTTTAAACGAGCAACCGTGTATATGTGTGCATGCATAACTTTTTTCTTGAAGACAGCACCATATTTGTTTTTCCTTTTCTTTTTTTTGAAAATTCGTTCACTAAGATTTGCTGTACTATTTATACTATTAGCTTAAATAGTACTATTTGTACTATTTGCTTAAATAAGCATCGGTCATATTGTTTCTTTAATAAAAAAAAGATCAAAAGAAAATGTTTTTCTCCCAATATATTTCAGTTTTATTACTGAAAATTAATTTTAAATTTTTTTTAACAAAATATGTTTATCAAGGAAAGTGAAGAGCTCCATTGAACCTAAAATGAGCCAAAATTCAAAAATCTACAAGCGTAAAACTACCATAAATCAGAATCAATAAATAAACCATACCCAAAACGGACAGAATCTACAACGAATAACTTATTCGAAACCAAAATGAGAAGAAATTAACATGAAAAGTGCTCACAACCCCTATGAATTCTCAAGGCCAGAACATAATTTGCAATCTACTGAAAAAAAAATGAATGTGCATTGTCAGTTTAATATACATATGCTCATATTCATTCTTTGAAATCTTATTAATTTTTTATTCATTTAAGTGACTACAGTGAAAACACTTAATTTGTTTTCCGTAAAGTGCAAATTATGTTTTGGCCTTGAGTAGGCATAAGGGTTGTGAGCCTCTATGAGTTTAATTCGGTTGTTTATTGTAATTTCTGTTTGTTTTGGGTTATATTTATTTATTGATGGTGATTTTACTCTTTGTAGATTATTTGACGCTAAAGATCATTTTCAAAATTGTTGTTGGTGTTCCAGTAATTACACTGTACTTGAGGGTCGTTTTTCCTTTTTTTAGTTGGAAACCTGGAAAAATTACACAAAAGTTTTTCTACTCTGAATCAGGGTGTTCGGGGTATATATTTTCGGAGGGGGTGGAGTACACTGAATGTCATTTTGTTTCTGAAATTTGTCTCGCAATTCAAAGTTTGGTCTCCTAGAAATGCTTATTAAAAAAGGTTTTTTGGAAAAAAAGGGACATGTGAGGGGGGCTGATTGCCCTCCATTTCTTTTAGTCACACAAAAAAGAGAACTAGAAATTTCAATTTGCATTCAAATGAGCCCTCGCCCGGTGTTCTAGGAGTATTAAATAAAAAAAAACTAGTTTTTTTAACTGAAAGTAAGGAGTGACATTAAAACTTAAAACGAACAGAAATTACTCCGTATATAAAATGGGTTGTCCCCTCCTCAACGCCTCGCTCTTTACGCTAAAGCTTTTAATCGTTTTAAAAAATAGAATTGTGGCAAAGAGTCAAACTTTAGCGTAAAGAGCGAGGGATTGCGGAGGGGACAACCCATTTCATATAAGGAGTAATTTCTGTTCGTTTTAAGTTTTAATGTCGCTCCTTACTTTCAGTTAAAAAAACTAGTTTTTTTTATTTAATTTCTGAACGTTTTTGAATTAATGCATGTTTGATTTTGGCTCTCCGCACATAAATTATTGAAATGAAATTTGTATATTAATTTTTTTTGGCTAAATGGCTTTCTCTTAGTTTTGATCAGATGATTTTGAGAAATAAGGGGTGGGGAAGGAGGCCTAGCTGCCCTCCAATTTTTCGGTTACTTAAAAAGGCTACTAGTACTTTTAATTTTTAACGAACGTTTTTATTAGTAAAAAATATGCGTAACTTAAGAATTAACTTACATAACAAACTTTTATATTCTTATATTTTTATTATGTGTACGAGGGGTTTTGTACCCTCGTTAATACCTCACTCTTTACACTAAATCGTAAGTTTTGTCCCAATTCTTGAAGAATGACCCCTGAATCAAAAAGGCCGTAAAAATAAATAGTTGAAATTACTAAAAATACTTTAGCATAAAGAGCGAGGTATTTATCTCCTCTTAAATACCTCGCCGAATACGACGGTGGGATTTTCGTTAAGATTCTATGACTTTTAGGGGATGTTTCCCCCTATTTTCCAAAACAAGGCAAATTTTTTCAGGCTCGTAACTTTTGATGACAAAGACTAAATTAATTGAAACCTATATATTTAGGTTCAGCGTAAAAATTCGATTCTTTGATGTATCTTTTAGCATCAAAATTCCGTTTTTTAGAGTTTCATTTACTATTGAGCCGGGTCGCTCGCTCCTTACTACAGTTCGTTACCACGAACTGTTTGATTGGCTCGATGCGATCATCCCTGGAAAGAAAAACACATCCATGATCTTTGTTCTGGCACAGAAAAAAAAATGTATATGCAACATTTTGTGCGTATAAGAGCTTGAAACCTCTATAGAATAGGAAGTTATTCGCGCTTGTTACGCATTTCAATTACAAACAAGAGAATTTAGAGAATTATTGGAGTATTGATTAGATATTAAAAGTAAAAACTAAAACCACTAAGAAATTCCCAGAAGAGATACCCCGCCCCCTTACTCCCGACCGAGTTCAGTCATCAATCAATAATCCGGTTTAACCTGTCTAGTTATATTACGAACCCTATTGTGAAAAGCACTAAGTCGTATTTTCTTTTTCAATAATTTCTTTTTTTCGTTCCGAAAATTGTATTTAATTCATGCCTGCATTTTTTTTTAATAGCTCTATTTCTGATCTGCTTGCAGATGTAGAGGATGTATTCATATCCAGTCTACTTTCAAAGGTTTTAACAGAAGAAAATCTAATTTGGAACTGACCGATTATAGAGAGTAAAAAACCTTAAATATGAAGAAAAAATTGACATGAGCAAATAAGAAATTGTGAAATAAGAAGCATAGAACATATTTGCAAATTTCGATTCACTAGGTTTGCTTATCCTCTTAATTATAACGCTCTGAGATCTATATCTGATATAGTGAGAAATCAGAAGTTTCAAAGGCGGTATATTTGCATAAATGTTAATTTGGCACGTATTGGGAGGTGTAATGGACAGCTATTTTCACTTTTTTTTTATTTTTAGTTAGCTTTCTTATGATTCATTCGATTGCATATTAAATCTGTGCGCTATATCGTTGAAAATCACTAGATTTAGAAAAAAACATAGAAATTCCTTAAAAACTCCAGAAGAATTATATAAATCCCTAAAAATCCCCATATCCCTAAGTAAAACAGTTCGCCCCTAAGAGACCTCAAAAATACTTAAATTAGGGGGGACATCCTTATAATGACAACACTTGTCGGGGGGTATTTGGAGGGGGGCTTGCTGCCCTCCATCACGTTTGACTCTTAAAAGGGCACTGGAACTTCCAATTTTCAACCAATTGAGCCTCCTTTGCATAGCTTAAAACCCTTGCTCCCAAGGCTTTGGTTTTTTTTAAACCCTCAAAAGCCTTGTTATATGATATTTAGACAGTTTTAATAAAATGGCTATTTTAAATTTTATATTAGATGCATTTCGCGATAATACGACGTGTGTCTGAGGGGGGGGGGAGCTGCCGTCCGTTCACTTTGACTCTTAAAATGAGCACTAGAGCTTTTGATTACCAATGAGGACCCTCCAAACTATGGCCATGCTTTGTATAAAAACTATATACTCCTTCAGAGCATAACTTACAACCCTTGCCCTGGGGGCTGGAGGGCTACTATTAGATGCATTTTGGAACAATATGACGTATGTATGTGGGGGGGTATAGCTGTCCTCCAATCACTTTGAATCTTAAAAAGGGCACTAGAGCTTAAGATTACCAATGAGCCCCCTCCGAACTTTATATGACCACGCTTTCTACAAAAACCTTATATTCTCCTAGGGCATAGCTTACAACCCTTGCCCCGAGGGATGAGGGAATTTGTCATGCTCAAATACATAGTTTCTGGAACTTTCAACTACATTGAACAAAATGGCTATCTCAAAATCCTGATTAGAAGTGTTTTAGGAAATGATAGGCACTGTGGGGGGGGGGAGGCATTTGTCCTCCGATCACCTTCGACTGATAACAAAGGCACTAGTCCTCTTAATTTCCAATTGAATTAGCCCTTTTTGAAGTTTCTACGACAAAATTTTCTATAGAAAATCTTATATGCCCCTAAAGCATAACTTAAAACCCTTGTCCTGATGGATGGGGGAGGGGGGTTGCCATACCCAAAGACATAATTTCCGGAACTATCAACACCGTTGATCAAAATGGCTGTCTCAAAATTTTGATTTGATGTTTGAATTTTCGTCCCAATTATTTAAGAACGAAAAATTAAAAACATAGGCCGTTCAACTGGAGCAAGAAGCTTTTTTTGAAGCACTATAAAACTTTAGTGTGACGAGTAAAGGGGTTGAGGGAGTGGAAGCCCCCCTCATGTATAGAATAGCTTGTGTTCGTTTTAAGTTTCAATTTTACTTCTTAATTTCAGCTGAAATAAAAGTTAATTTAATAAAGAGTCAGAATGTCCTGCAGATGAACCTTTAGGCACTGTTTGATTAGTAATTGACGCTGTGCAAAAGGAGAGGGCCCGAAACCATGCAGACTACCCATATAAAACAGAAGCTTTATAGATATACATAACACAAAAGTATAGAAGTCTAATTTTGCTGAAAGGAAAACAATCAAGAATGGTGAATTAGTATTATGGAGAGGCAAAAGTAAAAACCCTTTTTTCCACACCCATTAAGAATCGTCCACCCCGCAGTTCACAAATAATTATAATTTGCATCCGATTTTGTGTGTTCTTACTTACGACCAATCGAAGATTATCCTATGGAACTGTTTTAAACTATTAGATGTTCTTCGTTAAAAGATAAAATTTTAATATTTCGCAGCGCCTTAGGAGGGATTGCCATCCCCTAGAAAAAACAACAACATTTCGCCAATACCTGAATGTAACATTTCTACTGTGTTTCCAGGTTGTTTAAAATTACATGTGCGGGACCATGGAGGAATTCCTAATCCAAATTTACTTAAATAATGGCTGGAGCAACAATGTTCAACATTATTTTTTGATTCATTTCTAGTTTAATAGAGTTTTTCCTTCACTTGTAGAGGAGAATATATTTAGAAAAAATGACTGGAAAATCAAACTAAAGACGACAAAGAAGGGTAATATTAATTTTATGCTTTTAATTCAGTTTCATCAAAATATCTGGTACAGAGGATTATACTTAAAAAAATGAGTAATACAAAGAGAACCGGTTTCTGTATAGTAATTGAGATGGTCAGGTAGCGGGTGTGTGCATGTTGACTCTTCAATTTTTATTTTAAAATGTCTATTACATGTATTTATATGTTTAAAATCCCTTTGAGGCTGGATTGTTACATATTATAATGTGATAAACATTTTATGAACAATAAGGGTATTTCATAGACTTTTTAAAATATATCTTTAAGTTATTACTTTGTTCATACATTGTTCTAAATTTAGAAGATTTTTGTACAAAAATTGTAATATAGATCTAGCAATAATGTACATACTACAGACAAAATTCAACAATCAAAGTAATGTAATTTTTGAAAAGTTGACAAGCCTGGTGGATGGTAACTCTGATTAGGAGTCAGCTAAAATGCAATATTCAATAAGTGTCTTGTCTTATAAACATCTGGATCCAGTATATTACGTATATGGATCCAGTCGTAATTAATTCTTTACCTTCTTCTTGTCAATTAGCGTTAATTACATTGTAACTAATATGTGTCAATTTATTCAATATACTACTTAGCAACTATCAGTTTCCCCATCTTTATATATGAGCCAGATAAAATAGTTATTATTTAAATTAACAAATAATTGGCAAATACCTGAATATGACTGTTAAAAATCACTCAATAGAGAAGTATTTTATATCTACTTGCCACTTGCTTTAGTTTGACAGTTGAGCAAATACACGATTTCTAATTTAATTATTGAAAAAGACTTGAGTCGAAAGCTAATTAAAATAGCAAGAATCCAGCGGTTATTAGTATTTGGCTTTAAAAAAGGAGTAACTCTTACCAATGGTTACCGAAACCGTAAAAAAAGAGCTTTGAATTTAGAATACTTTTATTAAAGAACGATGAAAAGAGTTTTGAGTTTAGAATAAACTAAATTTAGAATTGAGAAAAGAGTTTTAAATTTAGAATACTTTTATCTGAAAATAATGATATAACTCACTTTAAACTCTGAAACATAACAAACTTTTTTTTTACTCCATTTCAAATATGGGAAGCTTACAAGTCCTGAAAGAGGGTAACTCTATTGTCAAGTGCGTCAGCTAAAATTATCGTCATCAGTAGTCTTGTCTTAAAATTATAGGAACCTGCGGGAGCTCATGCTGATTTTGCGCATCCTTTGACTGTAGCACCAAAAATTGCTGTGTAGCACGCAAATTTGGGCACGTGTAGCACTCTTGTAACCGTCCGTGGTGGCAACCCTGACTGTGTATCTTTGAATAATTATTAACCATTTTCTTTTGACAAGTGACACTAATTAGATTATAAGTAATGTGAAAAACCGGTAAAAAAACCTTAAATATTTACGAGTAATTCTGTTATATACTTTTTGAGAATATCAAACGTTTGGCAGTTCCATGCAGACTCTGGGAGAGTGTTCCGATACAGTTTTTGTCAAAAAGTGCATTTACAGTACTATACTTTCAATCAAACCCTTAAACAGCCCTCTACGTTGTCCTTCATCAGCAGTGATGAAGGTAAGAAAAAAAGAGTAAACATTCGGGCTTGCCAGGTAAAAAAAAAGTATTTTTCCTTGTTGTCCTAGCCAGGGGACTCTAAGTTTCCTGTATGAGACTTTCGTCGGTGGCAATTCCAAAGATACATTTTTGATGTCGATCCGAAGACGTGTTTGAAAGGTTTTAGTCTATTTTTTAGATATTCCCGCAAATTTGCTTTCACAACAAACTTTTTATATGAAAACTAGTCGAGATAATAGTTACTATTCCAGGATCAGCTACAGATGGCAATTTCGTTTTCCAAGCCACTTAGTTTTCAAAGTTCTAAAATGTTTTTTTTTTTTTTTTTTTTGGCTGTGGTACGTTCTTAATCACTGCAACGATGATAATACCCCTTTTTTCCATCCACCCAAAATTCTGCTGTGACTCTATTGTTAAGGACTTTTTCAACAGACCAATTGTTCATTGAAAATTGAATATTCAAATTTTGTCAAAATTTCTAAGTAAATTCCTTCAATTTGATTCTAAGGCAGAAAAACTAAAAAAGCAGAACGCTACCGATCAATTTACAATTATGGCTTTGCGTTTTGTGCAAAATATATTTAAAAAACTGTTTCAAATACACTAATTTGTAGCATTTCTTTACATTAATTTCTTTATATTTCTTTATATTAATAATTTATATTAATTATATTTTATTGTTTTCTTATTCATATCATATTTTACTTTTTATTATTTAGACTTTTATTTTTTATATATAGATTTTTATTTTTTATTATATTTTATTTATATTGCATTTTATATTTTATATATTGTATATTATTACATTAATTATATTTATATTAATTTATATTAATACTTTATATATTAATGAATTCTATATATTTATACTGATAACTACCGCTATTCTGACAACGTGAAGCGCAACAAAATAGAAATAGGAGGATGAAAATCTTTATGTGGCCTACAGAAAGTAAAATACTTATTCATAAGGCTCTTGATCGTATTTTACCGACCATGAAATGAAAAAAATTCACTAAAAAACTCACGCCAGCATAGTTTCAATAATGTTCTAGTTTCCAGAATTCTAAAAATTACAGGAAAATATTACGAGTCTGTTCAAAACAGTTATTCAGATGTATGTTGCATAAACACCGAAGGAGTAATTTTCGTTTGTTTCAATTTTCAACTCCGCCCTTTACTTTTGCCAGAAAATTGTTTTTTATAAAAAAAACAATTATTCTCTAGCTTAATAGTCTATTGGAATAAATTTTAGCCATGGAGTTCTGGCTTATCAGAGGAAATGCTACAGTTTCATTGTATTATTAATGGTTATTTCAATTAATTCATATTATATTCATCGCATTATTTTATTTTATTAAGAACCTCCTAACTTGAAAGGCCCCCTGAAAGATGGAACGTATTGAACATGCAGAACACAGTTCATTGAATTCACCGAAATTAGGGCTGGGGAAAAATACATTTCTCATAATCTAAGGGGGTAATTTTTTTCACTTTTCTTCATGAAAATACCAAGAATGGTATTTTTCAAGTCTAGATGGGGAAAAAATCTTGGTTGGGGGATCGGGGAGTCTTAATTTTCTATCTTCCGAAATACACTGAAAAACAAATTTAAAATTATGGAGCTTAAGCATTTATGTTGAGAAAATACGTAATTTTAACCATAAAGATCAATTAATGCGAATAAATTAATTACCCAAGAGAGAACACATCGGGAAGTTTTTAACCGACACTTAAAAGTTTTGATCGGGTTTTGAGGGTATGTTAAGAAAAAGGGCAGAGGAAGGTGCCACTTGTTTGTAAATTATATTTTACCTTGTAAGAGGGTACTCGAACGATCATCTTAAAATCAAATAAGCCCTCTATAACCCTCCTAAAATCCCTCTCAAGCTTCTTAAACAAGCTTTTCTATAGGAATGAGCTACGAAATGATTGTTATCAATTCAATTAGTAGTGACAATTAAAGTAGGGGGCCTGAATTTTTTGCTCTTACCCCCTAGATTTTGAAAATACTTGGTGTGTTTTCATTGAAAAATATTTTTTTTGTATTTTCATTGAAAAAATAGAAAACACGATAAATTCACCCTCTAGAAATGGCGAATTATATTTATGACCCTCCCCCCTCTAAATTCTTATGAATTGATGCCACTCAAGTTAACGCTAATGGGTTGATTATTGACTAGTGCTTTTACTGATAAAGACACTCCAATTTTTACTGGGTCGGCGAACTTTTTAATCATAGTGAATGCGTACACAGATAACTCTATATATCAATTCAATTAGTAACGACATTTAGAGTAGGGGAGGGGGCTTCTGCCTGAATTTTTTGCTCCTACCCCCTAGATTTTGAAAATACTTGTCTTGGGGTGTTTTCGTTGAAAAATATTTATTTTTTATTTTCATTGTTCATATTTTTTATTTCAATTCACCCCTCTAGAAATGGCGAATAATATATTATGACCCTCCCCCCTTCTAAATTTTTATGAATTGATGCCACTCAAGTCAACGCTAATGGGTTGATTATTGACTTGTTCTTATACTTTCATAGTGCGTAATGACAATATAAATATTGTAAAATAGTAGACGCAATGATATTTACTAAGATGCCATATTATGAAAACAATAATCATAGAAACATTTCAGGCAGAACTCAATTTTGAATAACTTCCAAAATCAGACAAATTAAACAGAAAAACAGAGACAGAGATTATAGTAAAAATTGTAAAATTCCAATAGAATATGACTTCCTAAAAACCATCACTGATAAAGACACTCCAATTTTTACTTGGTCGGCGAACTTTTTAATCATAGTGAATGCGTACACAGATAACTCCCAAAGGGACCAAATTGCTCAGTTGATAATTATTCCCCGAGTTTTGTTTCTGCAATTTCCTAGCAGGTAGACAGAACATCTTGAGAGACCGCCCTTTCGAAGGCTTTACCAGGCATTTACCGTTCAATTTAATCAGAAACAGAAATTTCCACTTTCAGACAGTTTGGGCGATGTATCATTAGTTTAAGTTGTTAAGTTTCAAGTTCAGTGGGTTTATCAACGAATAAAAACATATATCTCAAATATTCGAATATCTATTCCTGGACGCCACACCGAGAACCACAGTGTTTACATTTTGGGCACACAGGCAACATGATCAGTGCTTCTACTCTCAGACAAAATCTTACCTCTCAATTACCCCCCCCCCCACCAAAAAAAATAATAATTAAATACCTTCCTCTTTCTAGCCCCAAGGGAAAAACCACCTCATTAAAACACATAGACACACACTTACGCACATATGTCTAAACGAGCAACCGTGTATATGTGTGCATGCATAACTTTTTTCTTGAAGACGGCACCATAATTTTTTTTTTCCTTTTCTTTTTTTTGAAAATTCGTGTACTAAGATTTGCTGTACTATTTGTACTATTTGGTTAAATAGTACTATTTGTACTATTTGCTTAAATAAGCATCGGTCATATTGTTTCTTAAATAAAAAAAAAGATCAAAAGAAAATGTTTTTCTCCCAATATATTTCAGTTTTATTACTGAAAATTAATTTTAAAATTGTTTTAACAAAATATGTTTTTCAAGGGAACTGAAGAGCTCCATTAAACCTAAAATGAGCCAAAATTAAAAAATCTACAAGCGTAAAACTACCATAAATCAGAATCAATAAATAAACCATACCCAAAACGGACAGAATCTACAACAAAAAACTTATTCGAAACTAAAATGAGAAGAAATTAACATGAATAGGGCTCACAACCCTTATGAATTCTCAAGGCCAGAACATAATTTGTCATCTACTGAAAAAAAAAAAATGAATGGGCATTGTCAGTTTAATATACATATGCTCATATTCATTCTTTGAAATCTTAATAATTTTTTTATTTATTAAAGTGACTACAGTGAAAACAATTAATTTGTTTTTCGTAAAGTGCAAATTATGTTTTGGCCTTGAGTAGGCATAAGGGTTGTGAGCCCCTATGAGTTTGATTACGTTGTTTATTGTAATTTCCGTTTGTTTTGGGATATATTTATTTATTGATGGTGATTTTACGCTTTGTAGATTATTTGACGCTAAAGATCATTTTCAAAATTGTTGCTGGTGTTCCAGTAATTACACTGTATTTGAGGGTTGTTTTTCCTTTTCTTAGTTGGAAACCTGGAAAAATTACACAAAAGTTTTTCTACTGTGAATCAGGAGGTTCGGGGTATATATTTTCGGAGGGGGTGGAGTGCACGGAATGTCATTTTGTTTCTGAAATTTGTCTCGCAATTCAAAGTTTGGTCTCCTGGTAATGCTTATTAAGAAAGATTTTTTGGAAAAAAAAGGTCGTGTGAGGGGGGCTGATTGCCCTCCATTTCTTTTAGTCACACAAAAAAGAGAACTAGAAATTTCAATTTGCATTCAAATGAGCCCTCGCCCGGTGTTCTAGGAGTATTAAATAAAAAAAACTTGTTTTTTTTTAACTGAAAGTAAGGAGCGACATTAAAACTTAAAACGAACAGAAATTACTCCGTATATAAAATGGGTTGTCCCCTCCTCAACGCCTCGCTCTTTACGCTAAAGCTTTTAATTGTTTTAAAAAGTAGAATTGTGGCAAAGAATCAAACTTTAGCGTAAAGAGCGAGGGGTTGCGGAGGGGACAACCAATTTCATATAAAGAGTAATTTCTGTTCGTTTTAAGTTTTAATGTCACTCCTTACTTTCAGTTAAAACAAACTAGTTTTTTTATTTAATTTCTGAACGTTTTTGAATTAATGCATGTTTGATTTTGGCTCTCTGCACATAAATTATTGAAATGAAATTTGTATATTAATTTTTTTTTTTGGCTAAATGGCTTTCTCTTAGTTTTCATCAGACGATTTTGAGAATTAAGGGGTGGGGAAGGAGGCCTAGCTGCCCTCTAGTTTTTCGGTTACTTAAAATGGCTACTAGAACTTTTAATTTATAACGAACGTTTTTATTAGTAAAAAATATGCGTAACTTAAGAATTAACTTACGTAACAAACTTTTATATTCTTATATTTTTATTATGTGTACGAGGGGTTTTTTTTACCCCCATTAATACCTCACTCTTTACACTAGATCGTAAGTTTTGTCCCAATTCTTTAAGAATGACCCCTGAATCAAAAAGGCCGTAGAATAAATAGTTGAAATTACTAAAAATACTTTAGCATAAACAGCGAGGTATTTATTTCCTCCTAATTATCTCGCTCTTTATGCTAAAGTATTTTTAGAACCCCTCATATGCGTAATAATCTCTGTTCGTTTTAAATTTCAATGCTATTCCTTACTTTCAATTGAAAAAACTTTTCATGTTTATTTATAGTGATGCTAGAAAATCATGCGCCCTTTTCATTGAACTTTTTTTCCCCATGAAATATTCCTCCAAGGAAAGATCCTCCCACATAGCCCCCCCCCCATCAAACCCACCCCCCAAACCAAAAAAAAAAATTATGAAAACGTCTGTACACTTTCCAATAACCATTACTATATGTAAACAGTGGTCAAAGTTTGTTACTTGCAGCCCCTCCCCCAGGGATTGTGGGGGATTAGGTCATTCCCAAAGGAAGAGTTATTATAGTTTTCGACAATGCGAAACAAAATGGCTATCTCAAAATTTTAATCCGTTGACTTTTGGAAAAAAATGAGAGTGGGAGGGGGCCTAAGTGCTCTCCAATTTTTTGATCACTTAAAAAGGGGACTAGAACTTTTCATTTTCGTAAGAATGAGCCTCTTGTGACACTCTAGGACCACTTGGTCGATACGATGACCACTGGGAAAAACAAACAACAAACAAATAAACACGCACCCGTGATTTGTCTTCTGGCAAAAATACGAAATTCCACATTTTTTAGGTAGGAGCTTGAAATATTTGCTATAGGGTTCTCTGATATGCCGAATGCGATGGTGTGATTTTCTTTAAGATTCTATGTCTTTTATGGGATATTTTCCCCTATTTTCCAAAATAAGGCAAATTTTTTTTCAGGCTCGTAACTTTTGATGACAAAGACTAAATTAATTGAAACCTATATTTTTAGATTCAGCGTGAAAATTAGATTCTTTTGATGTATCTTTTAGCATCAAAATTCCGTTTTTTAGAGTTATATTTACTATTGAACCGGGTCGCTCCTTACTACAGTTCGTTGCCACGAACTGTTTGATTGGCTCGATGCGATCATCCCTGGAAAGAAACACACATCCATGATCTTTCTCCTGGCACAAAAAAAAATACATATGCAACATTTTGTGCGTATAAGAGCTTGAAACCTCTATAGAATAAGAAGTTATTCGCGCCTATTACGCATTTCTATTACAAACAAGAGAATTTGGAGAATTACTGGAGTATTGATTAGATATTAAAAGTAAAACCTAAAACCACTAAGAAATTCCCCGAAGAGATACCCCGCCCCCTTACTCCCCACCGAGTTCAGTCATCAAACAATAATCAGTTTAACCTGTCTAGTTATATTACGAATCCTATTATGAAAAGCACTAAGTCGTATTTTCTTTTCAATAATTTCTTTTTTTCGTTCGGAAAATTATATTTAATTTATACCTGCATTTTTTCTAATAGCTCTATTTCTTATCTGCTTGCAGATGTAGAGGATGTATTCATATCCAGTCTACTTTCAAAGGTTTTAACAGAAGAAAATCTAATTTGGAACTGACCGATTATAGAGAGTAAAAAACCTTAAATATGAAGAAAAATGAAGGGGTGGGGAAGGAGGCCTAGTTGCCCTCCAATTTTTCGGTTACTTAAAAAGGCAACTACTACTTTTAATTTTTAACAAACGTTTTTATTAGTAAAAAATATACGTAACTTAAAAATTAACTTACGTAAC